>NC_142282.1:69397688-69580188 GCF_052056855.1 Sturnus vulgaris
GGATGGGATCCCTGCGATGGGATCCCTGGGATGGGCTGGGATCTCTGGGATGGGATCCCTGGGATGGCATCCCAGGGATGGGATGGGATGGTATGGGATCCCTGGGATGGGATGTGATCCCTGGGATGGGATCCCTGGGATGGGATTGGATGGGATGGGATGGAATGGGGAGGGAT
Source organism: Sturnus vulgaris (assembly GCF_052056855.1). Taxonomy (NCBI): domain Eukaryota; kingdom Metazoa; phylum Chordata; class Aves; order Passeriformes; family Sturnidae; genus Sturnus; species Sturnus vulgaris. Next base: position 69,397,865 of record NC_142282.1, read on the forward strand.
CGGATTGGATGGGATGGGCTGGGATGGGATGGGATGGAATGGAATGGGATCCCTGGGATGGAATGGGATTCCTCGTATGGGATCCCTGGGATGGGATGGGATGGGATCCCTGGGATGCGATGGGATCTCTGGGATGTGATGGGATCACTGGGATGTGATTCCTGGGATGGGATGGGATTTCAGGAATGGGATGGTATTCCTGGAATGGGATGGGATTCCTGGGATGGGTTGGTATAGGATGGGCTGGGATGTGATGGGATGGGCTGGGATGTGATGGGATGGGATGGGATGCGATGGGATCGGATGGGAGGGGATGGGATGGGATGAGATGGGATGGGATGGGATGCCATGGGATGGGATCCCTGGGATGGGATGGGATCCCTGGGATGGGATGGGATCCCTAGGATGGGTTGGGATCCCTGGGATGGGATGAGATCCCTGGGATGGGATCCATGGGATGGGTTACTTGGGATGGGATAGAATCCCTGGGATGGGAGAGGATGGGATGGGATGGGATGGGATGTGTTGGGATGGGATGGGATCCCTGGGATGGGATGGGATCCCTGGGATGGGATCCCTGGAATGTGATCCCTCGTATGGGATGGGATCCCTGGGATGGTATGGGATTCCTGGAATGGGATGGGATTCCTGGAATGCGATGGGATTCCTGGGATGGGTTGGGATGGGATGGGATGGGATATGATCACTGGGATGGGATAGGATCACAGGGATTGGATCCCTGGGAGGCGATGGGATCCCTGGGATGGGATGGTATCCCTGGGACGGGATCCCTGGGATGGGATCCTTGGGATGGGATGGGATCCCCGTGATGGGATTTCTCGCATGGGATGGGATCCATGGGATGGGATGGGTTGGGATGGGATGGGAACCCTGGGACGGGATGGGATGGGATGGGATGGGATGGGATGGGATGGGATGGGATGGAATGGGATGGGATGGGATGGGATGGGATGGGATGGGGTCCCTTGGATGGGATGGGATGGGATGGGATGGCATGGGGTTGGATGGGATGGGATCCCTGGGATGGGAGGGGATCCCTGGGATGGGATGGGATGGGATGGGATGGGATGTGATCCCTCGGATGGGATGGGATGGGATGGGATCCCTGGAATGGGATCCCTGGAATGGGATCCCTGGAATGGGATGGGATCACTAGGATGGGATGGGTTGGGATGGGATGGGATCCCTGGGATGGGATCCCTGGAATGGGATGGGATGGGATGGGATGGGATGGGATGGGATGGGATGGAATCCCTGGGATGGGATGGAATGGGATGGGATGGCATGGGATCCCTTGGATGCGATGGGATCCCTGGGATGGGATCCCTTTGATGGGATGGGATCCCTGCGATGGGATGGGATCCCTAGGATGGGATGGGATCCCTGCGATGGAATGGGATGGGATGGTATCCCTGGGATGGGATCCGTGGGATGGGATGGGATGGGATGGGATGGAATGGGGTGTGATGGGATCCCTGGGTTGCGATGGGATCCCTGGGATGTGATGGGATCCCTGGGATGGGATCCGAGGGATGGGATGGGATCCCTGGAATGGGATGGGATTCCTGGAATGGGATGGGATTCCTGGAATGGGATGGGATGGGATTCCCGGGATGGGTTGGTATGGGATGGGATGGGATGTGATGGGATTGGATGGGATGGGATGGGATGGGATGGGATGGGATGGAATGGGATGCGATGGGATGGCATGGGATGGGATGCGATGGGATGGGATCCCTGGGATGGGATGGAATGGGATGGGATGGGATCCCTGGGATGGGATGGGATGGGATCCCTGGGATGGGATGGGATGGGATGGGATGGGATGGGATCCCTCGGATGGGAGGGGATCCCTCGGATGGGATGGGATGGGATCCCTGGAATGGGATCCCTGGAATGGGATGGGATCACTGGGATGGGATGGGATGGGATGTCATGCCTGGGATGTGATGGGATCCCTGGGATGGGATCCCTGGGAGGGGATGGGATCCCTGGGATGGGAATACTGGAATGGGATGGGATGGGATTCCTGGGATGGGAATGGATGGGGTGGGATGGGATGGGATGGGAACACTGGGATGGCATGGGATCACTGGGATGGGATGGTATGGGTTGGGATCCCTGGGATTGGATGGGTTCCCTGGTATGGGATAGGATCCCTGGTATTGGATCCCTGGGTTGGGATGGGATCCCTGGGATGGGATCCTTTGGATGGGATCCCTGGGATGGGATGGCATGGGATGGGATGGCAAGGGATCCCTGGGATGGGATGGTATCCCTGGGATGGTGTCCCTGGTATGGGATGGGATGGGATGGGTTGCGATGGGATCCCTGGGATGAGATGGGATGGGATGGGATGGGATGGGATGGGATCCCTGGGATGGCATGGGATGGGATGGGATGGGATCCCTGGGATGGGATGGGATGTGATGGGATGGGATGGGATGCGATGGGATCCCTGGGATGAGATGGGATGCCATGGGATGCCATGGGATGGGATGGCATGGGATGGCATGGGATGGCATGGGATGGCATGGGATGGCATGGGATGGGATCCCTGGGATGAGATGGGATGCGATCCCTGGTATGGGATGGGATCCATGGGATGGGATGGGATCCCTTGGATGGGATGGGATGGGATGGAATGGGATGGGATGGGATGGGATCGGATGGGGTGGGATGGGATGTGGTCTGATGGTATGGGGTGGGATGTGATAGGATGGTATCCCTGGGATGGGATGGGATGTGATGGGATGGGATGGGATCCCTGGGATTGGATGGATTCCCTGGGATGGGATCGATGGGATGGGATGTGATGGGATGGGATGGGATGGGATGGGATCCCTGGGATGGGATGGGATGCCTGGGATCCCTGGGCTGGGATGGGATCCCTGGGATGGTATGGGATGGGATGGGATCCCTTGGATGTGATTGGTAGGAATGGGATGGGATGTGATGGGATGGGTTGGGAACCCTGGGATGGGATGTTATGGGATCCCTGAGATGAGATGGGATGGGATCCCTGGGATGTGATGGGATCCCTGGGATGGGACCCCTGGGATGGGATGGGATCCCTGGGATGGGATGGGATTCCTGGGATGGGTTGGTATGGGATGGGATGGGATGTGATGGGATTGGATGGGATGGGATGGGATGGGATGGCATGGGATGGGATGCGGTGGGATGGGATGGGCGGGGATGCGCAGGGATGGGATCCCTGGGATGGGATGGGATGGGATGGGATGGGATGGGATCCCTGGGATGGGATGGGATGGGATGGGATGGGATGGGATGGGATCCCTGGGATGGGATGGAATGGGATGGGATGGGATCCCTGGGAGGGGATGGGATGGGATGGGATGAGTTGGGATGGGATGGGATCCCTCGGATGGGAGGGGATCCCTCGTATGGGATGGTGTCACTGGGATGGGATGGGATGGGATGTGATCCCTGGGATGTGATGGGATCCCTGGGATGGGATCCCTGGGATGGGATGGGATCCCTGTGAGGGGATGGGATCCCTGGGATGGGATTACTGGAATGGGATGGGATGGGATCCCTGGGATGGGATGCCTGGAATGTGATGTGATCCCTGGAATGGGATGGGATGGGATGGGATCCCTGGGATGGGATGGGAGCCCTGGGATGGGATGGTATGGGATGGGATGGGATGCCTGGGATTGGATGTGTTCCATGGGAAGGGATCCCTGGGATGGGATGGGATGGGATGGGTTCCCTGGGATGGGATGGGATCCCTGGTATGGGATAGGATCCCTGGTATTGGATCCCTGGGATGGGATGGGATCCCTGGGATGGGATGGGAGCCCTGGGATGGGATCCCTTGCATTGGATGGGATGGAATGGGATGAGATGGGATCCCTGGGATGGGATGGGATCCCTGAGATGAGATGGGATCCCTGGGATGGGATCCCTGGGATGGGATCGATGGGATGGGATGGGATGGGATGGGATCCCTGGAATGGGATCCCTGGAATGGGATGGGATCCCTGGGATGGGATCCCTGGGATAGGATGGGATCCCTGGGTTGGGATCGAATCCCTGGGATGGGATCCCTGGGATGGGATGGAATCTCTGGGATTGGATCGCTGGGATGGGATTGGATGGGATGGGATGGAATGGGATGGGATGAGACCCCTGGTATTCTATGGGATCCCTGGGATGGGATCCCTGGGATGGGATGATATGGGCTGGGATGGGATGGGATGGGATGGGATGGGATGGGATCCCTGGGATGGGATCCCTGGGATGGGATACCTGGGATGGGATCGGATGGGATTGGATGGGATAGGATGGGATTGGATGGGATAGGATGGGATCCCTGGGATGGGATGGGATGGGATGGGATGGGAAGGGATGGGATGGGAAGAGATGGGATGGGATCCCTGGGATGGGATGGGATCCCTGGGATGGGATGGGATCCCTAGGATGGGTTGGGATCCCTGGGATGGGATGAGATCCCTGGGATGGGATCCATGGGATGGGTTACTTGGGATGGGATAGAATCCCTGGGATGGGAGAGGATGGGATGGGATGGGATGGGATGTGTTGGGATGGGATGGGATCCCTGGGATGGGATGGGATCCCTGGGATGGGATCCCTGGAATGTGATCCCTCGGATGGGATGGGATCCCTGGGATGGTATGGGATGGCATGGGATGGGATGGGATCCCTGGAAAGGGATCCCTGGAATGGGATGGGATCCCTGGGATGGGATGGGTGGGATGGGATGGAAACGCTGGGATGGGATGGGATCCCTGGGAAGGGGGGCCTGGGATGGAATGGGATCCCTGGGATGGTATGGGATCCCTGGGAAGGGGTGCCTGGGATGGGATGGGATCCCTGTGATGGGATGAGATCCTTGGGATGGGATGGGATGGGATCCCTTGGATGGGATGGGATCCCTGGGAAGGGGTGCCTGGGATGGAATGGGATCCCTGGGATGGGATGGGATCCCTGGGAAGGGGTGCCTGGGATGGGATGGGATCCCTGGGATGCGATGGGATCCCAGGGATGGGATGGGCTGGGATCCCAGGGATGCGATGGGATCCGTGGTATGGGATGGGATCCCTGGGATGGTATCCCTGGGTCGGGATCCCTGGGATGGGATGGGATGGGATCTCTGTGATGGGATGGGATCCCTGGGATGGGAATCCTGGGATGGGATGGGATGGGATGGGATGGGATGGGATGGGATGGGATGGGATGGGATGGGATGGGATGGGAGGGATCCCTGGGATGGGATGGGATCCCTGGGATGGGATTCCTGGGATGGAATGGGATGAGATGGGATGGGAAGGGATCCCTGGGATGGGATGGGATACCTGGGATGGGATGGTATTTGATGGGATGGGATCCCTGGGATGGGATGGGATGGGATGGGATGGGATGGGATCCCTGGGATGGGATGGGATGGGATGGGATCCCTGGGATGGGATGGAATGGGATGGGATGGGATCCCTGGGAGGGGATGGGATGGGATGGGATGGGATGGGATGGGATGGGATGGGATGGGATGGGATGGGATGAGTTGGGATGGGATGGGATCCCTCGGATGGGAGGGGATCCCTCGTATGGGATGGGATCACTGGGATGGGATGGGATGTGATCCCTGGGATGTGATGGGATCCCTGGGATGGGATGGGATCCCTGTGAGGGGATGGGATCCCTGGGATGGGATTACTGGAATGGGATGGGATGGGATCCCTGGGATGGGATGCCTGGAATGAGATGTGATCCCTGGAATGGGATGGGATGGGATGGGATCCCTGGGATGGGATGGGATCCCTGGGATGGGATGGTATGGGATGGGATCCCTGGGATTGGATGTGTTCCATGGGAAGGGATCCCTGGGATGGGATGGGATGGGCTCCCTGGGATGGGATGGGATCCCTGGTATGGGATAGGATCCCTGGTATTGGATCCCTGGGATGGGATGGGATCCCTGGGATGGGATGGGAGCCCTGGGATGGGATCCCTTGCATTGGATGGGATGGAATGGGATGTGATGGGATCCCTGGGATGGGATGGGATCCCTGAGATGAGATGGGATCCCTGGGATGGGATCCCTGTGATGGGATCGATGGGATGGGATGGGATGGGATGGGATGGGATCCCTGGGATAGGATGGGATCCCTGGGTTGGGATCGAATCCCTGGGATGGGATCCCTGGGATGGGATGGAATCTCTGGGATTGGATCGCTGGGATGGGATTGGATGGGATGGGATGGAATGGGATGGGATGAGACCCCTGGTATTCTATGGGATCCCTGGGATGGGATCCCTGGGATGGGATGATATGGGCTGGGATGGGATGGGATGGGATGGGATGGGATCCCTGGGATGGGATCCCTGGGATGGGATACCTGGGATGGGATCGGATGGGATTGGATGGGATAGGATGGGATTGGATGGGATAGGATGGGATCCCTGGGATGGGATACCTGGGATGGGATCGGATGGGATTGGATGGGATAGGATGGGATTGGATGGGATAGGATGGGATCCCTGGGATGGGATGGGATGGGATGGGATGGGAAGGGATGGGATGGGATGGGAAGAGACGGGATGGGATCCCTGGGATGGGATGGGATTCCTGGGATGGCATGGGATGGGATGGGATGGGATGGGATGGGATGGGATGGGATGGGATGGGATTGGTTGGGATGGGATGCCATCCCTGGGATGGTATGGGATAGGATGGGATGGGATCCCTGGGATGCGATGGGATCCCAGGGATGGGATGGGCTGGGATCCCAGGGATGCGATGGGATCCGTGGTATGGGATGGGATCCCTGGGATGGTATCCCTGGGTCGGGATCCCTGGGATGGGATGGGATGGGATCTCTGTGATGGGATGGGATCCCTGGGATGGGAATCCTGGGATGGGATGGGATGGGATGGGATGGGAGGGATCCCTGGGATGGGATGGGATCCCTGGGATGGGATTCCTGGGATGGAATGGGATGAGATGGGATGGGAAGGGATCCCTGGGATGGGATGGGATACCTGGGATGGGATGGTATTTGATGGGATGGGATCTCTGGGATGGGATGGGACAGGATCCCTGGGATGGGAAGGGATCCCTTGGATGGGATCCCTGGGATGGGATGGGATGGCATGGGATGGGATGGGATCCCTGGAAAGGGATCCCTGGAATGGGATGGTATCCCTGGGACGGGATCCCTGGGATGCGACGGGATGGGATCCCTGTTATGGGATGGGATCCCTGGGATGGGATGGGATGGGATGGGATGGGATGGGATGGGATGGGATGGGATGGGATGGGATGGGATGGGAGGGATCTCTGTGATGGGATGGGATGGTATGCGATGGGATGTGGTCCCTGGGATGGGATGGGATCCCTGGGATGGGATCCCTGGGATGGGATCCCTGGGATGGGATGGGATCCGTGGAATGGGATGGGATCCCCGGCATGGGATCGCTGGGATGGCATGGGATCCCTGGGATGGGATGTGATGGGATCCCTGGGATGGGATGAGATCCTTGGGATGGGATGGGATGGGATGGGATCCCTGGGATGGGATCCCTGGGAAGGGGGGCCTGGGATGGAATGGGATCCCTGGGATGGGATGGGATCCCTGGGAAGGGGTGCCTGGGATGGGATGGGATCCCTGGGATGCGATGGGATCCCAGGGATGGGATGGGCTGGGATCCCAGGGATGCGATGGGATCCGTGGTATGGGATGGGATCCCTGGGATGGTATCCCTGGGTCGGGATCCCTGGGATGGGATGGGATGGGATCTCTGTGATGGGATGGGATCCCTGGGATGGGAATCCTGGGATGGGATGGGATGGGATGGGATGGGAGGGATCCCTGGGATGGGATGGGATCCCTGGGATGGGATCCCTGGGATGGAATGGGATGAGATGGGATGGGATGGGATCCCTGGGATGTGATGGGATGGGATCCCTGGGATGGGATGGTATTTCATGGGATGGGATCTCTGGGATGGGATGGGACGGGATCCCTGGGATGGGATCCCTGGGATGGGATGGGATGGCATGGGATGGGATGGGATCCCTGGAAAGGGATCCCAGGAATGGGATGGTATCCCTGGGACGGGATCCCTGGGATGCCACCGGATGGGATCCCTGTTATGGGATGGGATCCCTGGGATGGGATGGGATGGGATGGGATGGGATGGGATGGGATGGGAGGGATCCCTGTGATGGGATGGGATGGTATGCGATGGGATGTGGTCCCTGGGATGGGATGGGATCCCTGGGATGGGATCCCTGCGATGGGATGGGATCCCTGCGATGGGATGGTATGGGATGGTATCCCTGGGATGGTGTCCCTGGGATGGGATGGGATGGGATGGGATGGGATGGGATGGGTTGCGATGGGATCCCTGGGATGAGATGGGATGGGATGGGATGCGATGGGATGGGATGGGATCCCTGGGATGGCATGGGATGGGATGGGATGGGATCCCTGGGATGGGATGGGATGTGATGGGATGGGATGGGATGCGATGGGATCCCTGGGATGAGATGGGATGGGATGGGATGCCATGGGATGGGATGGCATGGGATGGCATGGGATGGCATGGGATGGCATGGGATGGCATGGGATGGGATCCCTGGGTTGAGATGGGATGCGATCCCTGGTATGGGATGGGATCCATGGGATGGGATGGGATCCCTTGGATGGGATGGGATGGAATGGGATGGGATGGGATGAGGTGGGATGGGATGTGGTCTGATGGTATGGAGTGGGATGTGATAGGATGGTATCCCTGGGATGGGATGGGATGTGATGGGATGGGATGGGATCCCTGGGATTGGATGGATTCCCTGGCATGGGATCGATGGGATGGGATGTGATGGTGTGGGATGGGATTGGTTGGGATGGGATGCCATCCCTGGGATGGTATGGGATAGGATGGGATGGGATCCCTGGGATGGGATGGGATGGGATGGGATGGGTTGGGATTGGATGGGTTCCCTGGGATGGGATGGGATGGGATCCTTGGGAGGGGAACAGATGAAATGGGATCCCTGGGATGGGATGGGATGGAATCCCTGGGATGGGATTGCTGGGATGGGATGGGATCCCTGGGATGGGATGGGATCCCTAGGATGGGTTGGGATCCCTGGGATGGGATCTCTGGGATAAGATGTGATGGGATGGGATGAGACCCCTGGGATTGGATGGGATCCCTGGGATGGGATCCCTGGGATGGGAGAGGATGGGATGGGATGGGATGGGATGTGTTGGGATGGGATGGGATCCCTGGGATGGGATGGGATCCCTGGGATGGGATTCCTGGGATGGAATGGGATGAGATGGGATGGGAAGGGATCCCTGGGATGGGATGGGATACCTGGGATGGGATGGTATTTGATGGGATGGGATCTCTGGGATGGGATGGGACAGGATCCCTGGGATGGGAAGGGATCCCTTGGATGGGATCCCTGGGATGGGATGGGATGGCATGGGATGGGATGGGATCCCTGGAAAGGGATCCCTGGAATGGGATGGTATCCCTGGGACGGGATCCCTGGGATGCGACGGGATGGGATCCCTGTTATGGGATGGGATCCCTGGGATGGGATGGGATGGGATGGGATGGGATGGGAGGGATCCCTGTGATGGGATGGGATGGTATGCGATGGGATGTTGTCCCTGGGATGGGCTTCCTGGGATGGGATCCCTGGGATGGGATCCCTGGGATGGGATGGGATCCGTGGAATGGGATGGGATCCCCGGCATGGGATCGCTGGGATGGCATGGGATCCCTGGGATGGGATGTGATGGGATCCCTGGGATGGGATGAGATCCTTGGGATGGGATGGGATGGGATCCCTGGGATGGGATGGGATCCCTGGGAAGGGGGGCCTGGGATGGAATGGGATCCCTGGGATGGGATGGGATCCCTGGGAAGGGGTGCCTGGGATGGGATGGGATCCCTGGGATGCGATGGGATCCCAGGGATGGGATGGGATGGGATGGGATGGGATGGGTTGGGATTGGATGGGTTCCCTGGGATGGGATGGGATCCTTGGGAGGGGAACAGATGAAATGGGATCCCTGGGATGGGATGGGATGGAATCCCTGGGATGGGATTGCTGGGATGGGATGGGATCCCTGGGATGGGATGGGATCCCTGGGATGGGATGGGATCCCTAGGATGGGTTGGGATCCCTGGGATGGGATCTCTGGGATAAGATGTGATGGGATGGGATGAGACCCCTGGGATTGGATGGGATCCCTGGGATGGGATCCCTGGGATGGGAGAGGATGGGATGGGATGGGATGGGATCCCTGGGATGGGATGGGATCCCTGGGAAGGGGTGCCTGGGATGGAATGGGATCCCTGGGATGGGATGGGATCCCTGGGAAGGGGTGCCTGGGATGGGATGGGATCCCTGGGATGCGATGGGATCCCAGGGATGGGATGGGCTGGGATCCCAGGGATGCGATGGGATCCGTGGTATGGGATGGGATCCCTGGGATGGTATCCCTGGGTCGGGATCCCTGGGATGGGATGGGATGGGATCTCTGTGATGGGATGGGATCCCTGGGATGGGAATCCTGGGATGGGATGGGATGGGATGGGATGGGATGGGATGGGATGGGATGGGAGGGATCCCTGGGATGGGATGGGATCCCTGGGATGGGATTCCTGGGATGGAATGGGATGAGATGGGATGGGAAGGGATCCCTGGGATGGGATGGGATACCTGGGATGGGATGGTATTTGATGGGATGGGATCTCTGGGATGGGATTGGACAGGATCCCTGGGATGGGAAGGGATCCCTTGGATGGGATCCCTGGGATGGTATGGGATGGCATGGGATGGGATGGGATCCCTGGAAAGGGATCCCTGGAATGGGATGGTATCCCTGGGACGGGATCCCTGGGATGCGACGGGATGGGATCCCTGTTATGGGATGGGATCCCTGGGATGGGATGGGATGGGATGGGATGGGATGGGATGGGATGGGATGGGATGGGATGGGAGGGATCCCTGTGATGGGATGGGATGGTATGCGATGGGATGTGGTCCCTGGGATGGGATGGGATCCCTGGGATGGGCTTCCTGGGATGGGATCCCTGGGATGGGATCCCTGGGATGGGATGGGATCCGTGGAATGGGATGGGATCCCCGGCATGGGATCGCTGGGATGGCATGGGATCCCTGGGATGGGATGAGATCCTTGGGATGGGATGGGATCCCTGGGATGGGATGGGATCCCTGGGAAGGGGGGCCTGGGATGGAATGGGATCCCTGGGATGGGATGGGATCCCTGGGAAGGGGTGCCTGGGATGGGATGGGATCCCTGGGATGCGATGGGATCCCAGGGATGGGATGGGCCTGGATCCCAGGGATGCGATGTGATCCGTGGTATGGGATGGGATCCCTGGGATGGTATCCCTGGGTCGGGATCCCTGGGATGGGATGGGATGGGATCTCTGTGATGGGATGGGATCCCTGGGATGGGAATCCTGGGATGGGATGGGATGGGATGGGATGGGAGGGAACCCTGGGATGGGATGGGATCCCTGGGATGGGATCCCTGGGATGGAATGGGATGAGATGGGATGGGATGGGATCCCTGGGATGTGATGGGATGGGATCCCTGGGATGGGATGGTATTTCATGGGATGGGATCTCTGGGATGGGATGGGACGGGATCCCTGGGATGGGAAGGGATCCCTTGGATGGGATCCCTGTGATGGGATGGGATGGCATGGGATGGGATGGGATCCCTGGAAAGGGATCCCAGGAATGGGATGGTATCCCTGGGACGGGATCCCTGGGATGCCACCGGATGGGATCCCTGTCATGGGATGGGATCCCTGGGATGGGATGGGATGGGATGGGATGGGAGGGATCCCTGTGATGGGATGGGATGGTATGCGATGGGATGTGGTCCCTGGGATGGGATGGGATCCCTGGGATGGGATCCCTGGGATTGGATGGGATCCGTGGAATGGGATGGGATCCCCGGCATGGGATCGCTGGGATGGCATGGGATCCCTGGGATGGGATGGGATCCCTGGGATGGGATGTGATGGGATCCCTGGGATGGGATGGGATGGGATGGGATGGGATGGGATGGGATGGGATCCCTCGGATGGGATGGGATGGGATGGGATCCCTGGAATGGGATCCCTGGAATGGGTTGGGATCACTGGGATGGGATGGGATGGGATGTCATCCCTGGGATGTGATGGGATCCCTGGGATGGGATCCCTGGGATGGGATGGGATCCCTGGGATGGGAATACTGGAATGGGATGGGATGGGATTCCTGGGATGGGAATGGATGGGGTGGGATGGGATGGGATGGGAACACTGGGATGGCATGGGATCACTGGGATGGGATGGTATGGGTTGGGATCCCTGGGATTGGATGGGTTCCCTGGTATGGGATAGGATCCCTGGTATTGGATCCCTGGGTTGGGATGGGATCCCTGGGATGGGATCCCTTGGATGGGATCCCTGGGATGGGATGGCATGGGATGGGATGGCAAGGGATCCCTGGGATGGGATGGGATCCCTGGTATCGGATAGGATCCCTGGTATTGGATCCCTGCGTTGGGATGGGATCCCTGGGATGGGATCCTTGGGATGGGATGGCATGGGATGGGATGGCAGGGGATCCCTGGGATGGGATGGGATCCCTGGGATGGGATCCCTGCGATGGGATGGGATCCCTGCGATGGGATGGTATGGGATGGGATGGTATCCCTGGGATGGTGTCCCTGGGATGGGATGGGATGGGATGGGATGCGATGGGATGGGATGGGATCCCTGGGATGGCATGGGATGGGATGGGATGGGATCCCTGGGATGGGATGGGATGTGATGGGATGGGATGGGATGCGATGGGATCCCTGGGATGAGATGGGATGGGATGGGATGCCATGGGATGGGATGGCATGGGATGGCATGGGATGGCATGGGATGGCATGGGATGGCATGGGATGGGATCCCTGGGATGAGATGGGATGCGATCCCTGGTATGGGATGGGATCCATGGGATGGGATGGGATCCCTTGGATGGGATGGGATGGAATGGGATGGGATGGGATGGGATGGGGTGGAATGGGATGTGGTCTGATGGTATGGGGTGGGATGTGATAGGATGGTATCCCTGGGATGGGATGGGATGTGATGGGATGGGATGGGATCCCTGGGATTGGATGGATTCCCTGGGATGGGATCGATGGGAAGGGATGTGATGGGGTGGGATGGGATGGGATGGGATCCCTGGGATGGGATGGGATGCCTCGGATCCCTGGGCTGGGATGGGATCCCTGGGATGGTATGGGATGGGATGGGATGGGATCCCTTGGATGTGATTGGTAGGAATGGGATGGGATGGGATGGGATGGGTTGGGAACCATGGGATGGGATGTTATGGGATCCCTGGGATGAGATGGGATGGGATCCCTGGGATGTGATGGGATCCCTGGTATGGGATCCCTGGGATGGGATGGGATACCTGGGATGGGATGGGATGGGATTCCTGGGATGGGTTGGTATGGGATGGGATGGGATGTGATGGGATTGGATGGGATGGGATGGGATGGCATGGGATGGGATGCGGTGGAATGGGATGGGCGGGGATGCGCAGGGATGGGATCCCTGGGATGGGATGGGATGGGATGGGATGGGATGGGATGGGATCCCTGGGATGGGATGGGATGGGATGGGATGGGATCCCTGGGATGGGATGGAATGGGATGGGATGGGATCCCTGGGAGGGGATGGGATGGGATGGGATGGGATGGGATGGGATGGGATGAGTTGGGATGGGATGGGATCCCTCAAATGGGAGGGGATCCCTCGTATGGGATGGGATCACTGGGATGGGATGGGATGTGATCCCTGGGATGTGATGGGATCCCTGGGATGGGATCCCTGGGATGGGATGGGATCCCTGTGAGGGGATGGGATCCCTGGGATGGGATTACTGGAATGGGATGGGATGGGATCCCTGGGATGGGATGCCTGGAATGAGATGTGATCCCTGGAATGGGATGGGATGGGATGGGATCCCTGGGATGGGATGGGATCCCTGGGATGGGATGGTATGGGATGGGATGGGATCCCTGGGATTGGATGGGTTCCATGGGAAGGGATCCCTGGGATGGGATGGGATGGGATGGGTTCCCTGGGATGGGATGGGATCCCTGGTATGGGATAGGATCCCTGGTATTGGATCCCTGGGACGGGATGGGATCCCTGGGTTGGGATGGAATGGGATGGGATGGGATCCCTGGGAGGGGATGGGATGGGATGGGATGAGTTGGGATGGGATGGGATCCATGGGATGGGAGGGGATCCCTCGTATGGGATGGGATCGCTGGGATGGGATGGGATGTGATCCCTGGGATGTGATGGGATCCCTGGGATGGGATCCCTGGGATGGGATGGGATCCCTGTGAGGGGATAGGATCCCTGGGATGGGATTACTGGAATGGGATGGGATGGGATCCCTGGGATGGGATGCCTGGAATGAGATGTGATCCCTGGAATGGGATGGGATGGGATGGGATCCCTGGGATGGGATGGGATCCCTGGGATGGGATGGGATCCCTGGGATGGGATGGGATGGGATGGGATGGGATCCCTGGGATTGGATGGGTTCCATGGGAAGGGGTCCCTGGGATGGGATGGGATGGGATGGGTTCCCTGGGATGGGATGGGATCCCTGGTATGGGATAGGATCCCTGGTATTGGATCCCTGGGATGGGATGGGATCCCTGGAATGTGATCCCTCGTATGGGATGGGATCCCTGGGATGGGATGGGATGGCATGGGATGGGATGGGATCCCTGGAAAGGGATCCCTGGAATGGGATGGGATCCCTGTGATGGGATGGGTGGGATGGGATGGAAACGCTGGGATGGGATGGGATCCCTGGGAAGGGGGGCCTGGGATGGAATGGGATCCCTGGGATGGTATGGGATCCCTGGGAAGGGGTACCTGGGATGGGATGGGATCCCTGTGATGGGATGAGATCCTTGGGATGGGATGGGATGGGATCCCTGGGATGGGATGGGATCCCTGGGAAGGGGGGCCTGGGATGGAATGGGATCCCTGGGATGGGATGGGATCCCTGGGAAGGGGTGCCTGGGATGGGATGGGATCCCTGGGATGCGATGGGATCCCAGGGATGGGATGGGCTGGGATCCCAGGGATGCGATGGGATCCGTGGTATGGGATGGGATCCCTGGGATGGTATCCCTGGGTCGGGATCCCTGGGATGGGATGGGATGGGATCTCTGTGATGGGATGGGATCCCTGGGATGGGAATCCTGGGATGGGATGGGATGGGATGGGATGGGATGGGAGGGATCCCTGGTATGGGATGGGATCCCTGGGATGGGATTCCTGGGATGGAATCGGATGAGATGGGATGGGAAGGGATCCCTGGGATGGGATGGGATCCCTGGGATGGGATGGTATTTGATGGGATGGGATCTCTGGGATGGGATGGGACAGGATCCCTGGGATGGGAAGGGATCCCTTGGATGGGATCCCTGGGATGGGATGGAATGGCATGGGATGGGATGGGATCCCTGGAAAGGGATCCCTGGAATGGGATGGTATCCCTGAGACGGGATCCCTGGGATGCGACGGGATGGGATCCCTGTTATGGGATGGGATCCCTGGGATGGGATGGGATGGGATGGGATGGGATGGGATGGGAGGGATCCCTGTGATGGGATGGGATGGTATGCGATGGGATGTGGTCCCTGGGATGGGATGGGATCCCTGGGATGGGATCCCTGGGATGGGATCCCTGGGATGGGATGGGATCCGTGGAATGGGATGGGATCCCCGGCATGGGATCGCTGGGATGGCATGGGATCCCTGGGATGGGATGTGATGGGATCCCTGGGATGGGATGAGATCCTTGGGATGGGATGGGATGGGATGGGATCCCTGGGATGGGATGGGATCCCTGGGAAGGGGGGCCTGGGATGGAATGGGATCCCTGGGATGCGATGGGATCCCAGGGATGGGATGGGCTGGGATCCCAGGGATGCGATGGGATCCGTGGTATGGGATGGGATCCCTGGGATGGTATCCCTGGGTCGGGATCCCTGGGATGGGATGGGATGGGATCTCTGTGATGGGATGGGATCCCTGGGATGGGAATCCTGGGATGGGATGGGATGGGATGGGATGGGATGGGATGGGAGGGATCCCTGGGATGGGATGGGATCCCTGGGATGGGATCCCTGGGATGGAATGGGATGAGATGGGATGGGATGGGATACCTGGGATTGGATGGGATGGGATCCCTGGGATGGGATGGTATTTCATGGGATGGGATCTCTGGGATGGGATGGGACGGGATCCCTGGGATGGGAAGGGATCCCTTGGATGGGATCCCTGGGATGGGATGGGATGGCATGGGATGGGATGGGATCCCTAGAAAGGGATCCCTGGAATGGGATGGTATCCCTGGGACGGGATCCCTGGGATGCCACCGGATGGGATCCCTGTTATGGGATGGGATCCCTGGGATGGGATGGGATGGGATGGGATGGGATGGGATGGGATGGGATGGGATGGGAGGGATCCCTGTGATGGGATGGGATGCTATGCGATGGGATGTGGTCCCTGGGATGGGATGGGATCCCTGGGATGGGATCCCTGGGATGGGATGGGATCCGTGGAATGGGATGGGATCCCCGGCATGGGATCGCTGGGATGGCATGGGATCCCTGGGATGGGATGTGATGGGATCCCTGGGATGGGATGGGATGGGATGCGAGGGATGCCTGGGAAGGGATGGGATCCCTGGGATGGGATCCCTGGGATGGGATGGGATGTGATGGGATGGGATCCCTGGGATGGGATGCCTGGGATGGGATCCCTGGGATGGGATCCCTGGGATGGGATCCCTGGGATGGAATGGGATCCCTGGGATGGGATGGGATACCTGGGATGGAATCACTGGCATGGAATGGGATGAGATGGGATGGGATGGGATCCCTGGGATGGGATGGGATGTGATGGGATGGGATACCTGGGATGGGATGGGATCCCTGGGAAGGGGTGCCTGGGATGGGATGGGATCCCTGTGATGCGATGGGATCCCTGGGATGGGATGGGATCCCTGGGAAGGGATGCCTGGGATGGGATGGGATCCCTGTGATGCGATGGGATCCCAGGGATGCGATGGGATCCCTGGCATGGGATCCCTGGGATGGAATGGGATCCCTGGGATGGGATCTCTGGGATGGGATCCCTGGGATGGGATGGGATCCCTGGGATTGGATAGGATGGGATGAGATCCCTGGGATGGGATGGGATGGGATGGGATCCCTGTGATGGGGTCCCTGGGATGGGATGGGATTCCTTGGATGGGTTCCCTGGGATGGGATGGGATCCCTGGGATGGGATCCCTGGGATGGGATCGCTGGGATGGGATGGGAGGGATCCCTGGAATGGCAAGGGATCCCTGGTAGGGGATCCGTGGGATGGAATAGGATGAGATGTGATGGGATTGGATGGGATCCCTGGGATGGGATGGGATCCCTGGGATGGGATGGGATGGGATCCCTGGGATGTGATGGGATCGCTGGGATGGGATCCCTGGGATGGAATGGGATCCCTGGGATGGGATGGGATACCTGGGATGGGATCACTGGCATGGAATGGGATGAGATGGGATGGGATGGGATCCCTGGGATGGGATGGGATGGGATGGGATGGGATGGGGTCCCTGGGATGGGATGGGATCCCTGGGAAGGGGTGCCTGGGATGGGATGGAATCCCTGTGATGCGATGGGATCCCTGGGAAGGGGTGCCTGGGATGGGATGGGATCCCTGTAATGCGATGGGATCCCAGGGATGCGATGGGATCCCTGGCATGGGATCCCTGGGATGGAATGGGATCCCTGGGATGGGATCTCTGGGATGGGATCCCTGGGATGGGATGGGATGTGATGGGATGGGATGGGATGGGATCCCTGTGATGGGGTCCCTGGGATGGGATGGGATTCCTGGGATGGGTTCCCTGGGATGGGATCCCTGGGATTGGATCCCTGGGATGGGATCGCTGGGATGGGATGGGATGGGAGGGATCCCTGGAATGGCAAGGGATCCCTGGTATGGGATGCGTGGGATGGAATAGGATGAGATGTGATGGGATTGGATGGGATCCCTGGGATGGGATGGGATCCCTGGGATGGGATGGGATGGGATCCCTGGGATGTGATGGGATCGCTGGGATGGGATCCCTGGGATGGGATGGGATCCCTAGGATGGGATGGAATCCCTGGGATGGGATGGGATGGGATGGGATGGGATGGGATCCCTGGAATGGGATCCCTGGGATGGGATGGGATCCCTGGGATGGGATCCCTGGGATGGGATCCCTGGGATGGGATGGGATGCGTGGAATGGGATGGGATCCCCGGCATGGGATCGCTGGGATGGCATGGGATCCCTGGGATGGGATGTGATGGGATCCCTGGGATGGGATGGGATGGGAGGGATGCCTGGGAAGGAATGGGATCCCTGGGATGGGATCCCTGGGATGGGATGGGATGTGATGGGATGGGATCCCTGGGATGGGATCCCTGGGATGGGATCCCTGGGATGGGATGGGATACCTGGGATGGGATCACTGGCATGGAATGGGATGAGATGGGATGGGATGGGATCCCTGGGATGGGATCGATGGGATGGGATGGGATGGGATCCTTGGGATGGGATCCCTGGGATGTGATGGGATTGCTGGGATGGGATCCCTGGAATGGGATGGGATCCCTAGGATGGGATGGGATCCCTGGCATGGAATGGGATCCCTGGGATGGTGATCCCTGGGAAGGGATGGGATCCCGGGGATGGGATCCCTGGGATGGGATGGAATCCCTGGGATGGGATCCCTGGGATAGGATGGGATCCCTGGGTTGGGATCGAATCTCTGGGATGGGATCCCTGGGATGGGATGGAATCTCTGGGATGGGATCCCTGGGATGGGATGGGATGGGATGGGATGGGATGGAATGGGATGGGATCCCTGGGATGGGATGGGATCCCTGGGATGTTATCCCTGGGATGGGATGGGATGGGATCCCTGGGATGGGATGGGATCCCAGGGATGGGATGGGATCCCTGGGTTGGGATGGGTACCATGGGATGGGATCCCTGGGATGTTATGGGATCCGTGGGATGTGATGGGATGGGATTCCTGGGATGGGAATGGGTGGGATGGGATGGGATGGGATCCCTGGGATGGGATGGTGTCCCTGGGATGGGATTGGTTGGGATGGGATCCCTGAGATGGGTTGGAATACCTGGCATGAGATAGCAGGGATGATATGGGATGGGATGGGATGGGATGGGATGGGATTGGATGGGATGGGATGGGGTGGGATGGGATTGGCTACAATGGGTTGGAATGGGATGGGATCGATGGGATGGGATGGGATGGGATGGAATGGGATCCCTGGGATGGTACGGAATGGGATACCTGGGATGCGATGGGATACCTGCTATGGGATCCCTAGGATGGGATGGGATGGGATGGAATGGGATGGGACGGGATGGAATGGGATGGGGTAGGATGGGATGGGATGGGGTAGGATGGGATGGGATGGTTTGGGATGGGATGGGATCCCTGGGATGGGATGGGATCCCTGGGATGGGATCTCTGGGATCGGATGGTATCCATGGGATGGGATGGGTTTGGGATGGGATGGAATCCCAGGGATGGGGACCCGGGGACGGGATGGGATCCCTGGGATGGGATCCGTGGGATGGGATGGGATGGGATGGGATGGGATGGGATCTCTGTGATGGGATGGGATCCCTGGGATGGGAATCCTGGGATGGGATGGGATGGGATGGGATGGGATGGGAGGGATCCCTGGGATGGGATGGGATCCCTGGGATGGGATCCCTGGGATGGAATGGGATGAGATGGGATGGGAAGGGATCCCTGGGATGGGATGGGATCCCTGGGATGGGATGGTATTTGATGGGATGGGATCTCTGGGATGGGATGGGACAGGATCCCTGGGATGGGAATGGATCCCTTGGATGGGATCCCTGGGATGGGATGGGATGGCATGGGATGGGATGGGATCCCTGGAAAGGGATCCCTGGAATGGGATGGCATCCCTGGGACGGGATCCCTGGGATGCGACGGCATGGGATCCCTGTTATGGGATGGGATCCCTGGGATGGGATGGGATGGGATGGGATGGCATGGGAGGGATCCCTGTGATGGGATGGGATGGTATGCGATGGGATGTGGTCCCTGGGATGGGATGGGATCCCTGGGATGGGATCCCTGGGATGGGATGGGATCCGTGGAATGGGATGGGATCCCCGGCATGGGATCGCTGGGATGGCATGGGATCCCTGGGATGGGATGTGATGGGATCCCTGGGATGGGATGAGATCCTTGGGATGGGATGGGATGGGATGGGATCCCTGGGATGGGATGGGATCCCTGGGAACGGGGGCCTGGGATGGAATGGGATCCCTGGGATGGGATGCGATCCCTGGGAAGGGGTGCCTGGGATGGGATGGGATCCCTGGGATGCGATGGGATCCCAGGGATGGGATGGGCTGGGATCCCAGGGATGCGATGGGATCCGTGGTATGGGATGGGATCCCTGGGATGGGATCCCTGGGATGGGATCCCTGGGATGGGAATCCTGGGATGGGATGGGATGGGATGGGATGGGATGGGATGGGAGGGATCCCTGGGATGGGATGGGATCCCTGGGATGGGATCCCTGGGATGGAATGGGATGAGATGGGATGGGATGGGATCCCTGGGATGGGATGGGATGGGATCCCTGGGATGGGATGGTATTTGATGGGATGGTGTTGGGGGTTGAATGCTTCGCTTTTCTTTCTGTGGAATTTCTCCCATTGTTATGCTAATTAATTGTGGCTACACCTTAAAACGACAGATAATGTTCTCTCGTAGGGGGGTGGCTGGAGGGGGAGGGGGGGGGGAACCGGAAAAGGAAAGGTGGGATAGGGGGGTCTGGAGCGGGGGACGATCTCTCGCTTGGCTCGTGGAGTGGGAAGACAACCTGGGCTCTGCTCTGGCATCTTCCCCTGTCATCCCAGCGCTGAGATCCACGCTCCCTGCCTTTGGACATCGCTCCGCGGCTCTCCCAGCTCACCCTACTACCTCCGGACACTCTGCTGAGCACCACGACCGACACCGTGAGGGGGGAGTAACTTTCCCCATCCTCTCTCTCCCCTGGGCCGCGGCCGCCATCACCCAGCCCTCTTCAACTGCGCGGGCCCTGCCCTGCCCCCACAGCACCGGTAACAGCACAGGGAGACGGCCTGCGGCCAGAAGGGACTGGAGCGGAGCTAGACTGTTTCTGTTGCCAATTTTTATAGCTGTTGTTGTTTTTTTCTGCTTTGTTAAATACCAGTAAAGAACTGTTATTCTCATCCCCATATCTCCTGCCTGAAGGTGTCTGAATTGGACCTAAAATAATTAAAAGGGAGGGGGATTGCACTCTGCATCGCAGAAAAAGGGGCTCCTGCCTTTCCTTAGACCATACCTGTCTTTCAAACCGAGACAGATTTTGGCGCCCGGAACGTGGGGCATTGCCTGAGGGCATTGAGAGAGGGGTAGAAAAGGGGATAACAGTTCTTAAATTACCCAAGCTTGTGGTAGGTTTCACCATGCTGTCCAGCTTACCCTGGATTGGCCTCCATGTGGTCACTGCTATATCTCTCCCATTTGCAAGCCCTTTTTTAAACATGAGTTTCATAACCAAAGTTACTGTGGCTATTATCCAGTTTATTATGTGGGTTGATCAGTTGAGAAATTCATGGATTTTTAATTTTCTCTGGAAGATGGCCACATGGATTCAGAGCTATCACACTCTAAGTGTGTGTTTCTGGGGCTACTTCAATAATGGTACTTACTGTGAGGAAGTGGCAGCAGGTGAAATTTTTTCTCAACCCATCACAGGGTTTTTGAAGTTCACCCCACCAGTCTTCAAGGGGTTCCAATCCACTTTAAATGCTAATGACATTATATTGTGGCTAGTGTTGCTTATATCCCTGTTAAACCTGTTCTATCTAACATTCAGAGATAAGGGGAGATTGACTTGGATAACAACCCTGATACCTACCCGAGGAAATAGTGATGTTACCCCAGAGCCTGATCCTGTCCCAGAGACTAGGGAGGTTACCCCAGAGCCTGATCTTGTCCCAGAGACTAGGGAGGTTACCCCAGAGCCTGATCCTATCCCAGAGACTAGGGATATTACCCCAGAGTTTGACCCTGCTCCACAGCCCACCTCGGAAAGGAACCACCCAGAATGGGTGGGGGTGCTAGCAAAGGAGATACGTGAGATGGGCCAGATGCTGAAGGAGTACCTCTCCCCAGCTGGTGAGAAACCCTCCCCCTGCCTTAAAGAGGGAGACTCTGGTGGTGCAGCAGTGGGACCCACAGATGTTACATCTGTCCAGGTTCCAGCTGAACTGCAAGGGCACTCACAGCCAGCAGCAGTTGCCCCTGTGGAAACTAGGAAGTCTAAGATGAAAACAAGGCACCTAGATAATAAGGGTCAGGAAGGGGGCCCCTCACAACCAGCAGGGGAGCCAGAAGTTGAGATCATCACCGAGTCCCTGTCATACGAGAGTCTCCGTAACCTGCGAAAAGACATTGTACGGCGGGGCCGTGAGGCTTTTACAACCTGGTTACTGCGGGTCTGGGACCTTATGGGTACAGGTGTGCAACTGGATGGTACTGAGGCAAGGAATTTGGGAGCCTTGACCCAGGACTCAGGTGTGGACCAGGTATTTGTAAGGGAGACAGGTCTCCTTTCCCTCTGGGAGCGACTTTTAATGAGTGTGAGAGAGAGATTTGTCCACAGGGAAAGAATGCAGGAGTACCACCAGAGAACACGTTGGAATACCCTTGAGGAAGGGATCCAAAAGCTGAGAGAAGTGGCAGTACTGGAGGTGCTCTTTGGGAGGGATGGACAGCATGACAATGACCCTGACAAGGTCAGGTGCACAGGGCAGATGTTGTGGAATCTGGCAAACCTGGGCCCATCTCAATATACCCCCTTTATTGCAATGATTGATGCTGATACCAACCAAGTGACAGTGGGTTCTGTTGCCAACAGGCTCAGGAATTATCAGAGTATGATGGCTGGCCCAGTGCAGGCTCATGTCTCTGCTGTGGCTAAGGACCTCAGAGAGGAGTTTAAGGAGGAGATGAAGGAGATAAGGGAAGAGGTGAGGAAGATCAGTGCAGCACCAGTGAGAGTCATGGACCCCAAAAGTAGAGCCCAACGCCCCCCAGCTAGGGAGAGAGGGTACACCCCACGTGCTGACCTGTGGTTTTTTCTACGTGACCACGGGGAAGACATGAGAAGGTGGGATGGGAAACCCACTTCCGTCCTGGCAGCACGGGTGCGCCAAATCAGGGAGGGGAACACCAACAGAGGGAACTCCACTAAAGTGAGGGTAGCCTCAGCCTCCCATGGAGGTGCAGGGTATTACAGAAGGGAGGATGATCTGTCAGATCCCCTTGAAGGAACCTCCAGTATGTATGCCCAGGAGAGAAATAATAACCAGGGCTAGAGGGGCCCTGCCTCTAGCCAGGGAGAGGCACGGGAAAACCGGATCTTTTGGACGGTGTGGATCCGATGGCCTGGCACATCAGAGCCACAGGAACACAGAGCATTGGTTGACACTGGTTCACAATGTACATTAATACCATCAGGACATGTCGGGAAGGAACCTGTTTCAATTGCTGGGGTTACAGGGGGATCTCAGGAATTGACTCTGCTGGAGGCTGAGGTGAGCCTGACTGGGAAAGAGTGGCAGAAACATCCAATTGTGACTGGCCCAGAGGCACCATGTATCCTAGGCATAGACTTCCTCAGGAATGGCTATTACAAAGACCCAAAGGGACTCAGGTGGGCTTTTGGAATAGCTGCTGTGGCAGCAGAGGGCATTAAGCAGTTGAACACCCTGCCTGGGCTATCAGAAAACCCATCTGCAGTGGGACTCCTCAGGGTGAAAGAGCAACAGGTGCCAATTGCTACCTCAACAGTGCACCGCCGGCAGTACCGGACGAATCGAGATGCCGTGATCCCCATCCACAAGATGATCCGTGAGCTGGAGAGCCAAGGGGTGGTCAGCAAAACCCACTCACCCTTCAACAGCCCCATCTGGCCTGTGCGTAAATCGGAAGGAGAATGGAGATTGACAGTGGACTATCGTGCACTGAATGAGGTGACTCCACCGCTGAGCGCTGCCGTGCCGGACATGCTGGAACTGCAGTACGAGCTGGAGTCCAAGGCAGCAAAGTGGTACGCCACCATTGACATCGCCAATGCATTCTTCTCCATTCCTCTGGCAGCAGAGTGCAGGCCTCAGTTCGCTTTCACCTGGAGGGGTGTGCAATACATGTGGAACCGACTGCCCCAGGGGTGGAAACACAGCCCCACCATCTGTCATGGGCTGATCCAGGCTACACTGGAGAAGGGTGGAGCTCCAGAACATCTGCAGTACATTGATGACATCATTGTGTGGGGGGATACGGCAATGGAAGTATTTCAGAAAGGAGAAAAGATCATTGAGATTCTGCTGGGAGCCGGCTTCGCCATTAAAAAGAGCAAAGTCAAAGGGCCTGCCCAAGAGATCCAGTTCCTGGGAGTAAAGTGGCAAGATGGACGGCGCCAGATCCCCAGTGAGGTCATCAATAAGATCACTGCAATGTCTCCACCAACCAGCAAGAAGGAAACACAAGCCTTCCTAGGTGCCATAGGCTTTTGGAGAATGCACATTCCTGAGTACAGCCAGATTGTGAGCCCTCTTTACCTGGTCACCCGCAAGAAGAACGATTTCCACTGGGGTCCTGAGCAGCAGCAAGCCTTTGCCCAGATCAAGCAGGAGATTGCTCATGCTGTAGCCCTTGGCCCAGTCAGGACGGGACCAGATGTGAAGAACGTGCTCTACTCTGCAGCCGGGAACCATGGTCTGTCCTGGAGCCTTTGGCAGAAGGTGCCTGGTGAGACGCGAGGCCGACCACTGGGGTTCTGGAGCCGAAGCTACAGAGGGTCCGAGGCCAACTACACTCCGACAGAGAGGGAGATCTTGGCCGCCTATGAAGGGGTCCAAGCAGCCTCAGAGGTGGTTGGCACAGAAACACAACTCCTCCTGGCACCCCGACTGCCAGTGCTGAGCTGGATGTTTAAAGGAAAGGTTCCCTCAACCCACCATGCCACTGACGCCACATGGAGTAAATGGATTGCCCTCATCACACAACGTGCCCGTATTGGAAACCCGAATCGCCCTGGGATTTTGGAGATTATTACCAACTGGCCGGAAGGGGAAGACTTTGGCCTTGCCGACGAAGAGGAACAGGAACAGGTGACCCGGGCCGAAGAAGCCCCACCGTATAACCAACTGCCAGCAGATGAAACATGCTATGCTCTTTTCACTGATGGTTCCTGCCGCATCGTGGGGATGAACCGGAAGTGGAAAGCAGCCGTATGGAGCCCCACACGACAGGTTGCACAAGCTACCGAAGGAGAAGGTGGATCGAGTCAACTTGCTGAACTCAAAGCTGTTCAGCTGGCCCTGGACATTGCTGAAAGAGAGAAGTGGCCAAAACTCTACCTTTACACTGATTCATGGATGGTAGCCAATGCTCTGTGGGGATGGCTGGAAAGGTGGAAAAAGGCTAACTGGCAACGTAGGGGAAAACCAATCTGGGCTGCCAATGAATGGAAAGACATTGCCACCCGGGTAGAGAAGTTGCCTGTGAAAGTCCGTCACGTAGATGCCCATGTCCCCAAGAGTCGGGCTAATGAGGAACACCGACACAATGAGCAGGTAGATCAGGCTGCACAGATAGAGGTGTCGCAGATAGATTTAGACTGGCAGCACAAGGGAGAGTTGTTCCTGGCTCGATGGGCCCATGATGCCTCAGGTCATCAGGGCAGAGATGCCACATATAAGTGGGCACGAGACCGAGGGGTGGATCTAACCATGGACAGTATTTCTCAAGTTATCCATGACTGTGAGACATGCGCTGCCATCAAGCAAGCCAAGCGGGTGAAGCCCCTCTGGTATGGGGGGCGATGGTCCAAATATAAGTATGGAGAGGCCTGGCAGATTGACTACATCACACTGCCTCAAACCCGCCAGGGCAAGCGCTATGTACTGACCATGGTGGAAGCCACCACTGGATGGTTGGAGACCTACCCTGTGCCTCATGCCACTGCTCGGAACACCATCCTGGGCCTGGAAAAACAAGTTCTTTGGAGGCATGGTACCCCTGAGAGAATTGAGTCAGACAATGGGACTCATTTCAAGAACAGCCTTATAAACACCTGGGCTAGAGAACACGGCATTGAGTGGGTGTACCATATCCCCTACCATGCACCAGCTGCAGGGAAAGTTGAACGGTGCAATGGCCTGCTTAAAACCACCTTGAAGGCACTGGGTGGGGGAACTTTCAAGAACTGGGAGATTAATCTACCAAAGGCCACCTGGTTAGTGAACACCCGAGGTTCCACTAACCGAGCAGGCCCTGCCCAATCTGAGCCCTTGGGAATATCGAATGGAGATAAGGTTCCAGTGGTACACATGAGAGGTATGCTAGGAAAAACTGTTTGGGTGAATCCTGCCTCCAGCAAAGACAATCCCATCCATGGAGTTGTATTCGCTCAAGGACCAGGTTGCACCTGGTGGGTGATGCAAAAGAATGGAGAGACCAGATGCATACCCCAAGGAGACCTTGTTTTAGGGTGAAATACCTATAGTACTGTGCCTATGTCTCTAACTGCATGTATGTATATATAATGTAACAGTTTAATTTGATATAGCATATTAGTATGGGAGAAATTCAGGGGTGGATAATGTTGGGGGTTGAATGCTTCGCTTTTCTTTCTGTGGAATTTCTCCCATTGTTATGCTAATTAATTGTGGCTACACCTTAAAACGACAGATAATGTTCTCTCGTAGGGGGGTGGCTGGAGGGGGAGGGGGGGGGGAACCGGAAAAGGAAAGGTGGGATAGGGGGGTCTGGAGCGGGGGACGATCTCTCGCTTGGCTCCTGGAGTGGGAAGACCACCTGGGCTCTGCTCTGGCATCTTCCCCTGTCATCCCAGCGCTGAGATCCACGCTCCCTGCCTTTGGACATCGCTCCGCGGCTCTCCCAGCTCACCCTACTACCTCCGGACACTCTGCTGAGCACCACGACCGACACCGTGAGGGGGGAGTAACTTTCCCCATCCTCTCTCTCCCCTGGGCCGCGGCCGCCATCACCCAGCCCTCTTCAACTGCGCGGGACCTGCCCTGCCCCACAGCACCGGTAACAGCACAGGGAGACGGCCTGCGGCCAGAAGGGACTGGAGCGGAGCTAGACTGTTCTGTTGCCAATTTTTATAGCTGTTGTTGTTTTTTCTGCTTTGTTAAATACCAGTAAAGAACTGTTATTCTCATCCCCATATCTCCTGCCTGAAGGTGTCTGAATTGGACCTAAAATAATTAAAAGGGAGGGGGATTGCACTCTGCATCGCAGAAAAAGGGGCTCCTGCCTTTCCTTAGACCATACCTGTCTTTCAAACCGAGACAGATGGGATCTCTGGGATGGGATGGGACGGGATCCCTGGGATGGGAAGGGATCCCTTGGATGGGATCCCTGGGATGGGATGGGATGGCATGGGATGGGATGGGATCCCTGGAAAGGGATCCCTGGAATGGGATGGTATCCCTGGGACGGGATCCCTGGGATGCGACGGGATGGGATCCCTGTTATGGGATGGGATCCCTGTTATGGGATGGGATGGGATGGGATGGCATGGGAGGGATCCCTGTGATGGGATGGGATGGTATGCGATGGGATGTGGTCCCTGGGATGGGATGGGATCCCTGGGATGGGATCCCTGGGATGGGATGGGATCCGTGGAATGGGATGGGATCCCCGGCATGGGATCGCTGGGATGGCATGGGATCCCTGGGATGGGATGTGATGGGATCCCTGGGATGGGATGAGATCCTTGGGATGGGATGGGATGGGATGGGATCCCTGGGATGGGATGGGATCCCTGGGAACGGGGGCCTGGGATGGAATGGGATCCCTGGGATGGGATGTGATCCCTGGGAAGGGGTGCCTGGGATGGGATGGGATCCCTGCGATGCGATGGGATCCCAGGGATGGGATGGGCTGGGATCCCAGGGATGGGATGGGATCCCTGGGATGGGATGGGATCCCTGGGATGGGATGGGATGGGATGGGATGGGATCCCTGGGATTGGATGGGTTCCATGGGAAGGGATGGGATCCCTGGGATGGGATGGGATGGGATGGGTTCCCTGGGATGGGATGGGATCCCTGGTATGGGATAGGATCCCTGGTATTGGATCCCTGGGATGGGATGGGATCCCTGGAATGTGATCCCTCGTATGGGATGGGATCCCTGGGATGGGATGGGATGGCATGGGATGGGATGGGATCCCTGGAAAGGGATCCCTGGAATGGGATGGGATCCCTGTGATGGGATGGGTGGGATGGGATGGAAACGCTGGGATGGGATGGGATCCCTGGGAAGGGGGGCCTGGGATGGAATGGGATCCCTGGGATGGTATGGGATCCCTGGGAAGGGGTGCCTGGGATGGGATGGGATCCCTGTGATGGGATGAGATCCTTGGGATGGGATGGGATGGGATCCCTGGGATGGGATGGGATCCCTGGGAAGGGGGGCCTGGGATGGAATGGGATCCCTGGGATGGGATGGGATCCCTGGGAAGGGGTGCCTGGGATGGGATGGGATCCCTGGGATGCGATGGGATCCCAGGGATGGGATGGGCTGGGATCCCAGGGATGCGATGGGATCCGTGGTATGGGATGGGATCCCTGGGATGGTATCCCTGGGTCGGGATCCCTGGGATGGGATGGGATGGGATCTCTGTGATGGGATGGGATCCCTGGGATGGGAATCCTGGGATGGGATGGGATGGGATGGGATGGGAGGGATCCCTGGTATGGGATGGGATCCCTGGGATGGGATTCCTGGGATGGAATCGGATGAGATGGGATGGGAAGGGATCCCTGGGATGGGATGGGATCCCTGGGATGGGATGGTATTTGATGGGATGGGATCTCTGGGATGGGATGGGACAGGATCCCTGGGATGGGAAGGGATCCCTTGGATGGGATCCCTGGGATGGGATGGAATGGCATGGGATGGGATGGGATCCCTGGAAAGGGATCCCTGGAATGGGATGGTATCCCTGGGACGGGATCCCTGGGATGCGACGGGATGGGATCCCTGTTATGGGATGGGATCCCTGGGATGGGATGGGATGGGATGGGATGGGATGGGATGGGATGGGATGGGATGGGATGGGATGGGAGGGATCCCTGTGATGGGATGGGATGGTATGCGATGGGATGTGGTCCCTGGGATGGGATGGGATCCCTGGGATGGGATCCCTGGCATGGGATCCTTGGGATGGGATGGGATCCGTGGAATGGGATGGGATCCCCGGCATGGGATCGCTGGGATGGCATGGGATCCCTGGGATGGGATGTGATGGGATCCCTGGGATGGGATGAGATCCTTGGGATGGGATGGGATGGGATGGGATCCCTGGGATGGGATGGGATCCCTGGGAAGGGGGGCCTGGGATGGAATGGGATCCCTGGGATGCGATGGGATCCCAGGGATGGGATGGGCTGGGATCCCAGGGATGCGATGGGATCCGTGGTATGGGATGGGATCCCTGGGATGGTATCCCTGGGTCGGGATCCCTGGGATGGGATGGGATGGGATCTCTGTGATGGGATGGGATCCCTGGGATGGGAATCCTGGGATGGGATGGGATGGGATGGGATGGGATGGGATGGGAGGGATCCCTGGGATGGGATGGGATCCCTGGGATGGGATCCCTGGGATGGAATGGGATGAGATGGGATGGGATGGGATACCTGGGATTGGATGGGATGGGATCCCTGGGATGGGATGGTATTTCATGGGATGGGATCTCTGGGATGGGATGGGACGGGATCCCTGGGATGGGAAGGGATCCCTTGGATGGGATCCCTGGGATGGGATGGGATGGCATGGGATGGGATGGGATCCCTAGAAAGGGATCCCTGGAATGGGATGGTATCCCTGGGACGGGATCCCTGGGATGCCACCGGATGGGATCCCTGTTATGGGATGGGATCCCTGGGATGGGATGGGATGGGATGGGATGGGATGGGATGGGATGGGATGGGATGGGAGGGATCCCTGTGATGGGATGGGATGGTATGCGATGGGATGTGGTCCCTGGGATGGGATGGGATCCCTGGGATGGGATCCCTGGGATGGGATGGGATCCGTGGAATGGGATGGGATCCCCGGCATGGGATCGCTGGGATGGCATGGGATCCCTGGGATGGGATGTGATGGGATCCCTGGGATGGGATGGGATGGGATGCGAGGGATGCCTGGGAAGGGATGGGATCCCTGGGATGGGATCCCTGGGATGTGATGGGATGTGATGGGATGGGATCCCTGGGATGGGATGCCTGGGATGGGATCCCTGGGATGGGATCCCTGGGATGGGATCCCTGGGATGGAATGGGATCCCTGGGATGGGATGGGATACCTGGGATGGGATCACTGGCATGGAATGGGATGAGATGGGATAGGATGGGATCCCTGGGATGGGATGGGATGTGATGGGATGGGATACCTGGGATGGGATGGGATCCCTGGGAAGGGGTGCCTGGGATGGGATGGGATCCCTGTGATGCGATGGGATCCCTGGGATGGGATGGGATCCCTGGGAAGGGGTGCCTGGGATGGGATGGGATCCCTGTGATGCGATGGGATCCCAGGGATGCGATGGGATCCCTGGCATGGGATCCCTGGGATGGAATGGGATCCCTGGGATGGGATCTCTGGGATGGGATCCCTGGGATGGGATGGGATCCCTGGGATTGGATAGGATGGGATGAGATCCCTGGGATGGGATGGGATGGGATGGGATCCCTGTGATGGGGTCCCTGGGATGGGATGGGATTCCTTGGATGGGTTCCCTGGGATTGGATGGGATCCCTGGGATGGGATGGGATCCCTGGGATGGGATGGGATGGGATCCCTGGGATGTGATGGGATCACTGGGATGGGATCCCTGGGATGGAATGGGATCCCTGGGATGGGATGGGATACCTGGGATGGGATCACTGGCATGGAATGGGATGAGATGGGATGGGATGGGATCCCTGGGATGGGATGGGATGTGATGGGATGGGATGGGGTCCCTGGGATGGGATGGGATCCCTGGGAAGGGGTGCCTGGGATGGGATGGGATCCCTGTGATGCGATGGGATCCCTGGGATGGGATCCCTGGGAAGGGGTGCCTGGGATGGGATGGGATCCCTGTAATGCGATGGGATCCCAGGGATGCGATGGGATCCCTGGCATGGGATCCCTGGGATGGAATGGGATCCCTGGGATGGGATCTCTGGGATGGGATCCCTGGGATGGGATGGGATGTGATGTGATGGGATGGGATGGGATGGGATGGGATCCCTGTGATGGGGTCCCTGGGATGGGATGGGATTCCTGGGATGGGTTCCCTGGGATGGGATCCCTGGGATTGGATCCCTGGGATGGGATCGCTGGGATGGGATGGGATGGGATGGGATCCCTGGGATGGGATGGGATCCCTGGGAAGGGGGGCCTGGGATGGAATGGGATCCCTGGGATGCGATGGGATCCCAGGGATGGGATGGGCTGGGATCCCAGGGATGCGATGGGATCCGTGGTATGGGATGGGATCCCTGGGATGGTATCCCTGGGTCGGGATCCCTGGGATGGGATGGGATGGGATCTCTGTGATGGGATGGGATCCCTGGGATGGGAATCCTGGGATGGGATGGGATGGGATGGGATGGGAGGGATCCCTGGGATGGGATGGGATCCCTGGGATGGGATCCCTGGGATGGAATGGGATGAGATGGGATGGGATGGGATACCTGGGATTGGATGGGATGGGATCCCTGGGATGGGATGGTATTTCATGGGATGGGATCTCTGGGATGGGATGGGACGGGATCCCTGGGATGGGAAGGGATCCCTTGGATGGGATCCCTGGGATGGGATGGGATGGCATGGGATGGGATGGGATCCCTAGAAAGGGATCCCTGGAATGGGATGGTATCCCTGGGACGGGATCCCTGGGATGCCACCGGATGGGATCCCT
The DNA here is from genome assembly GCF_052056855.1 of Sturnus vulgaris. NCBI lineage: Eukaryota > Metazoa > Chordata > Aves > Passeriformes > Sturnidae > Sturnus > Sturnus vulgaris. Next base: position 69,430,123 of record NC_142282.1, read on the forward strand.
GTTATGGGATGGGATCCCTGGGATGGGATGGGATGGGATGGGATGGGATGGGATGGGAGGGATCCCTGTGATGGGATGGGATGGTATGCGATGGGATGTGGTCCCTGGGATGGGATGGGATCCCTGGGATGGGATCCCTGGGATGGGATGGGATCCGTGGAATGGGATGGGATCCCCGGCATGGGATCGCTGGGATGGCATGGGATCCCTGGGATGGGATGTGATGGGATCCCTGGGATGGGATGGGATGGGATGCGAGGGATGCCTGGGAAGGGATGGGATCCCTGGGATGGGATCCCTGGGATGTGATGGGATGTGATGGGATGGGATCCCTGGGATGGGATGCCTGGGATGGGATCCCTGGGATGGGATCCCTGGGATGGGATCCCTGGGATGGAATGGGATCCCTGGGATGGGATGGGATACCTGGGATGGGATCACTGGCATGGAATGGGATGAGATGGGATAGGATGGGATCCCTGGGATGGGATGGGATGTGATGGGATGGGATACCTGGGATGGGATGGGATCCCTGGGAAGGGGTGCCTGGGATGGGATGGGATCCCTGTGATGCGATGGGATCCCTGGGATGGGATGGGATCCCTGGGAAGGGGTGCCTGGGATGGGATGGGATCCCTGTGATGCGATGGGATCCCAGGGATGCGATGGGATCCCTGGCATGGGATCCCTGGGATGGAATGGGATCCCTGGGATGGGATCTCTGGGATGGGATCCCTGGGATGGGATGGGATCCCTGGGATTGGATAGGATGGGATGAGATCCCTGGGATGGGATGGGATGGGATGGGATCCCTGTGATGGGGTCCCTGGGATGGGATGGGATTCCTTGGATGGGTTCCCTGGGATGGGATGGGATCCCTGGGATGGGATCCCTGGGATGGGATCGCTGGGATGGGATGGGAGGGATCCCTGGAATGGCAAGGGATCCCTGGTAGGGGATCCGTGGGATGGAATAGGATGAGATGTGATGGGATTGGATGGGATCCCTGGGATGGGATGGGATCCCTGGGATGGGATGGGATGGGATCCCTGGGATGTGATGGGATCACTGGGATGGGATCCCTGGGATGGAATGGGATCCCTGGGATGGGATGGGATACCTGGGATGGGATCACTGGCATGGAATGGGATGAGATGGGATGGGATGGGATCCCTGGGATGGGATGGGATGTGATGGGATGGGATGGGGTCCCTGGGATGGGATGGGATCCCTGGGAAGGGGTGCCTGGGATGGGATGGGATCCCTGTGATGCGATGGGATCCCTGGGATGGGATCCCTGGGAAGGGGTGCCTGGGATGGGATGGGATCCCTGTAATGCGATGGGATCCCAGGGATGCGATGGGATCCCTGGCATGGGATCCCTGGGATGGAATGGGATCCCTGGGATGGGATCTCTGGGATGGGATCCCTGGGATGGGATGGGATGTGATGGGATGGGATGGGATGGGATGGGATCCCTGTGATGGGGTCCCTGGGATGGGATGGGATTCCTGGGATGGGTTCCCTGGGATGGGATGGGATCCCTGGGATTGGATCCCTGGGATGGGATCGCTGGGATGGGATGGGATGGGAGGGATCCCTGGAATGGCAAGGGATCCCTGGTATGGGATGCGTGGGATGGAATAGGATGAGATGTGATGGGATTGGATGGGATCCCTGGGATGGGATGGGATCCCTGGGATGGGATGGGATGGGATCCCTGGGATGTGATGGGATCGCTGGGATGGGATCCCTGGGATGGGATGGGATCCCTAGGATGGGATGGAATCCCTGGGATGGGATGGGATGGGATGGGATGGGATGGGATGGGATGGGATGGGATCCCTGGAATGGGATCCCGGGAATGGGATGGGAGCCCTGGGATGGGATCCCTTGCATTGGATGGGATGGAATGGGATGTGATGGGATCCCTGGGATGGGATGGGATCCCTGAGATGAGATGGGATCCCTGGGATGGGATCCCTGGGATGGGATCGATGGGATGGGATGGGATGGGATTCCTGGAATGGGATCCCTGGAATGGGATGGGATCCCTGGGATGGGATGGGATCCCTGGGATGGGATCGATGGGATGGGATGGGATGGGATTCCTGGAATGGGATCCCTGGAATGGGATGGGATCCCTGGGATGGGATGGGATCCCTGGGATGGGATCCCTGGGATGGGATCCCTGGGATGGGATGGGATCCGTGGAATGGGATGGGATCCCCGGCATGGGATCGCTGGGATGGCATGGGATCCCTGGGATGGGATGTGATGGGATCCCTGGGATGGGATGGGATGGGATGGGAGGGATGCCTGGGAAGGAATGGGATCCCTGGGATGGGATCCCTGGGATGGGATGGGATGTGATGGGATGGGATCCCTGGGATGGGATCCCTGGGATGGGATCCCTGGGATGGGATGGGATACCTGGGATGGGATCACTGGCATGGAATGGGATGAGATGGGATGGGATGGGATCCCTGGGATGGGATCGATGGGATGGGATGGGATGGGATCCTTGGGATGGGATCCCTGGGATGTGATGGGATTGCTGGGATGGGATCCCTGGAATGGGATGGGATCCCTAGGATGGGATGGGATCCCTGGCATGGAATGGGATCCCTGGGATGGTGATCCCTGGGAAGGGATGGGATCCCGGGGATGGGATCCCTGGGATGGGATGGAATCCCTGGGATGGGATCCCTGGGATAGGATGGGATCCCTGGGTTGGGATCGAATCTCTGGGATGGGATCCCTGGGATGGGATGGAATCTCTGGGATGGGATCCCTGGGATGGGATGGGATGGGATGGGATGGGATGGAATGGGATGGGATCCCTGGGATGGGATGGGATCCCTGGGATGTTATCCCTGGGATGGGATGGGAGGGGATCCCTGGGATGGGATGGGATCCCAGGGATGGGATGGGATCCCTGGGTTGGGATGGGTACCATGGGATGGGATCCCTGGGATAGGATGGGATCCGTGGGATGTGATGGGATGGGATTCCTGGGATGGGAATGGGTGGGATGGGATGGGATGGGATCCCTGGGATGGGATGGTGTCCCTGGGATGGGATTGGTTGGGATGGGATCCCTGAGATGGGATGGAATACCTGGCATGAGATAGCAGGGATGATATGGGATGGGATGGGATGGGATGGGATGGGATGGGATGGGATGGGATGGGATGGGATGGGATTGGATGGGATGGGATGGGGTGGGATGGGATTGGCTACAATGGGTTGGAATGGGATGGGATCGATGGGATGGGATGGGATGGGATGGAATGGGATCCCTGGGATGGTACGGAATGGGATACCTGGGATGCGATGGGATACCTGCTATGGGATCCCTAGGATGGGATGGGATGGGATGGAATGGGATGGGATGGGATGGGGTAGGATGGGATGGGATGGTTTGGGATGGGATGGGATCCCTGGGATGGGATGGGATCCCTGGGATGGGATCTCTGGGATCGGATGGTATCCATGGGATGGGATGGATTTGGGATGGGATGGAATCCCAGGGATGGGGACCCGGGGACGGGATGGGATCCCTGGGATGGGATCCCTGGGATGGGATGAGATGGGATGGGATGGGATGGGATGGGATGGGATGGGTTGGGATTGGATGGGATGGGATCGGATCTGATGGGATCTCTGGGATGGGATGGGATGGGATCACTGGGATGGGATATCTGGGATGGGATGTGATGGGACGGGATGGGGTGGGATGGGATGGGTTTGGATGGGATGGGATCCCTGGGATGGGATGGGATGGGATGGGATGGGATGGGATGGGATGCCATGGCATGGCATGGGATCCGCGGGATGAGATGGGATGAGATGGGATACGTGGGATGGGATGGGATACGTGGGATGGGATGGGATGAGTTGGGATGGGATGGGATGGGATGGGATGGGATGGGATCCCTGGGTTGGGAATGGCTGGGATGGGATACCTGGGATGGGATGGAATCCCTGGGATGAGATCTTTGGGATGGGATGGGATGGGATGGGATGGGATGGGATGGGATGGGATGGGATGGGATGGGTTGGGATGGGATGGGGTGGGATGGGATGGGCTACATTGGGATGGGATGGGATGGGATGGGATGCCATGGCATGGGATCCGCGGGATGAGATGAGATGGGATGGGATACGTGGGATGGGATGGGATGGGATGGGATGTGGTAGGATGGGATGGGATGGGTTGGGATGGGATGGAATCCCAGGGATGGGGACCCGGGGATGGGATGGGATCCCTGGGATGGGATCCCTGGGATGGGATGGGATACCTGGGATGGGATCACTGGCATGGAATGGGATGAGATGGGATGGGATGGGATCCCTGGGATGGGATCGATGGAATGGGATGGGATGGGATCCTTGGGATGGGATCCCTGGGATGTGATGGGATTGCTGGGATGGGATCCCTGGAATGGGATGGGATCCCTAGGATGGGATGGGATCCCTGGCATGGAATGGGATCCCTGGGATGGTGATCCCTGGGAAGGGATGGGATCCCGGGGATGGGATCCCTGGGATGGGATGGAATCCCTGGGATGGGATCCCTGGGATAGGATGGGATCCCTGGGTTGGGATCGAATCTCTGGGATGGGATCCCTGGGATGGGATGGAATCTCTGGGATGGGATCCCTGGGATGGGATGGGATGGGATGGGATGGGATGGAATGGGATGGGATCCCTGGGATGGGATGGGATCCCTGGGATGTTATCCCTGGGATGGGATGGGAGGGGATCCCTGGGATGGGATGGGATCCCAGGGATGGGATGGGATCCCTGGGTTGGGATGGGTACCATGGGATGGGATCCCTGGGATGTTATGGGATCCGTGGGATGTGATGGGATGGGATTCCTGGGATGGGAATGGGTGGGATGGGATGGGATGGGATCCCTGGGATGGGATGGTGTCCCTGGGATGGGATTGGTTGGGATGGGATCCCTGAGATGGGATGGAATACCTGGCATGAGATAGCAGGGATGATATGGGATGGGATGGGATGGGATGGGATGGGATGGGATGGGATGGGATGGGATGGGATGGGATGGGATGGGATTGGATGGGATGGGATGGGGTGGGATGGGATTGGCTACAATGGGTTGGAATGGGATGGGATCGATGGGATGGGATGGGATGGGATGGAATGGGATCCCTGGGATGGTACGGAATGGGATACCTGGGATGCGATGGGATACCTGCTATGGGATCCCTAGGATGGGATGGGATGGGATGGAATGGGATGGGATGGGGTAGGATGGGATGGGATGGGGTAGGATGGGATGGGATGGTTTGGGATGGGATGGGATCCCTGGGATGGGATGGGATCCCTGGGATGGGATCTCTGGGATCGGATGGTATCCATGGGATGGGATGGATTTGGGATGGGATGGAATCCCAGGGATGGGGACCCGGGGACGGGATGGGATCCCTGGGATGGGATCCCTGGGATGGGATGAGATGGGATGGGATGGGATGGGATGGGATGGGATGGGTTGGGATTGGATGGGATGGGATCGGATCTGATGGGATCTCTGGGATGGGATGGGATGGGATCACTGGGATGGGATATCTGGGATGGGATGTGATGGGACGGGATGGGGTGGGATGGGATGGGTTTGGATGGGATGGGATCCCTGGGATGGGATGGGATGGGATGGGATGGGATGGGATGGGATGGGATGGGATGCCATGGCATGGCATGGGATCCGCGGGATGAGATGGGATGAGATGGGATACGTGGGATGGGATGGGATACGTGGGATGGGATGGGATGAGTTGGGATGGGATGGGATGGGATGGGATGGGATGGGATGGGATGGGATCCCTGGGTTGGGAATGGCTGGGATGGGATACCTGGGATGGGATGGAATCCCTGGGATGAGATCTTTGGGATGGGATGGGATGGGATGGGATGGGATGGGATGGGATGGGATGGGATGGGATGGGATGGGATGGGTTGGGATGGGATGGGGTGGGATGGGATGGGCTACATTGGGATGGGATGGGATGGGATGGGATGCCATGGCATGGGATCCGCGGGATGAGATGAGATGGGATGGGATACGTGGGATGGGATGGGATGGGATGGGATGTGGTAGGATGGGATGGGATGGGTTGGGATGGGATGGAATCCCAGGGATGGGGACCCGGGGATGGGATGGGATCCCTGGGATGGGATCCCTGGGATGGGATGGGATGGGATGGGTTGGGATTGGATGGGATGGGATGGGATGGGATCGGATGGGATCCCTGGGATGGGATGGGATCCCTGGGATGGGATATCTGGGATGGGATGTGATGGGACGGGATGGGGTGGGATGGGATGGGGTGGGAAGCGATGGGATGGGCTAAAATGGGATGGGATGGGATGGGATGGGATGGGATGGGATGGGATGGGATGGGATGGGATGTGTTGGGATGGGTTTGGATGGGATGGGATCCCTGGGATGGGATGGGATGGGATGGGATGCCATGGCATGGGATCCGCGGGATGAGATGGGATGGGATGGGATACGTGGGATGGGATGGGATCCCTGGGATGGGATGGGATGAGATGGGAAAGGATGGGATGGGATGGGATCCCTGGTTTGGGATTGGCTGGGATGCGATACCTGGGATGGGATGGAATCCCTGGGATGAGATCGCTGGGATGGGATGGGATGGGATGGGATGGGTTGGGATGGGATGGGCTACGATGGGCTACGATGGGATGGGATGGGATAGGATGGGATGGGATGGGATCCCTGGGATGGGATGGGGGGGATGGGATGGGATTGGATGGATCCCTGGGATGGGGACCCTGGGATGGGATCCCTGGGATGGGATCCCTGGGATGGGATGGGATCCATGGGATGAGATGGGATCCCTGGGATGGAATCCCTGGGATGGGATCCCTGGGATGGGATGGGATCCATGGGATGAGATGGGATCCCTGGGATGGAATCCCTGGGATGGGATTGGATCACTGGGATGGGATGGGATGGGATGGGATGGGATGGGATGGGATAGGATGGGAAGGGATGGGATGGGATGGGATGGGATGGGATGGGATGGGATGGGATGGGATCGCTGGGATGGGATGGGATCCCTGGGATGGGATGGGATGGGATGGGATGGGATGGGATGGGATGGGATGGGATGGGATGGGATGGAATGGGATGGGATGGAATGGGATGGGATCCCTGGGATGGGATGGGATCCCTGGGATGGGATGGGATCCCTGGGATGGGATCCCTGGGATGGAATGGGATCCCTGGGATGGGGTTCCTGGGATGGGAAGAGATCGCTGGGATGGGATGGGATGGGATCCCTGGGATGGGATCCCTGGGATGGGATCCCTGGGATGGGATGGGCTTCCTGGGATGGGATCCCTGGGATGGGATGGGACCCCTGGGATGGGACCCCTGGCATTGGATGGGATGGGATGGGATGGGATGGGATGGGATGGAATGGGATGGGATCCCTGGGATGGGATGGGATCCCTGGGATGGGATCCCTGGGATGGGATGGGATCCCGGGGATGGGATGGGATCCCTGGGTTGGGATGGGTTCCATGGGATGGGATCGCTGGGATGGGATGGGATGGGAGGGATCCCTGGAATGGCAAGGGATCCCTGGTATGGGATCCGTGGGATGGAATAGGATGAGATGTGATGGGATTGGATGGGATCCCTGGGATGGGATGGGATGGGATGGGATGGAATCCCTGGGATGGGATGGGATGGGATCCCTGGGATGGGATGGGATGGGACGGGATGGGATGGGATGGGGTAGGATGGGATGGGATGTGGTAGGATGGGATGGGATGGGTTGGGATGGGATGGGATCCCTGGCATGGGATGGGATCCCTGGCATGGGATGGGATCCCTGGGATGGGATCTCTGGGATCCGATGGTATCCATGGGATGGGATGGGTTGGGATGGGATGGAATCCCAGGGATGGGGACCCGGGGATGGGATGGGATCCCTGGGATGGGATCCCTGGGATGGGATGGGATGGGATGGGTTGGGATTGGATGGGATGGGATGGGATGGGATGGGATGGGATGGGATTGGATGGGATGGGATGGGATGGGATCGGATGGGATCCCTGGGATGGGATGGGATCCCTGGGATGGGATATCTGGGATGGGATGTGATGGGACGGGATGGGGTGGGATGGGATGGGGTGGGAAGCGATGGGATGGGCTACAATGGGATGGGATGGGATGGGTTGGGATGGGATGGGATGGGATGGGATGGGATGGGATGTGTTGGGATGGGTTTGGATGGGATGGGATCCCTGGGTTGGGATGGGATGCCATGGCATGGGATCCGCGGGATGAGATGGGATGGGATGGGATACGTGGGATGGGATGGGATCCCTGGGATGGGATGGGATCCCTGGGATTGGATAGGATGGGATGAGATCCCTGGGATGGGATGGGATGTGATGGGATGGGATGGGATGGGATGGGATGGGATGGGATCCCTGTGATGGGGTCCCTGGGATGGGATGGGATTCCTGGGATGGGTTCCCTGGGATGGGATGGGATCCCTGGGATTGGATCCCTGGGATGGGATCGCTGGGATGGGATGGGATGGGAGGGATCCCTGGAATGGCAAGGGATCCCTGGTATGGGATGCGTGGGATGGAATAGGATGAGATGTGATGGGATTGGATGGGATCCCTGGGATGGGATGGGATCCCTGGGATGGGATGGGATGGGATCCCTGGGATGTGATGGGATCGCTGGGATGGGATCCCTGGGATGGGATGGGATCCCTAGGATGGGATGGAATCCCTGGCATGGGATGGGATGGGATGGGATGGGATGGGATCCCTGGAATGGGATCCCGGGAATGGGATGGGAGCCCTGGGATGGGATCCCTTGCATTGGATGGGATGGAATGGGATGTGATGGGATCCCTGGGATGGGATGGGATCCCTGAGATGAGATGGGATCCCTGGGATGGGATCCCTGGGATGGGATCTATGGGATGGGATGGGATGGGATTCCTGGAATGGGATCCCTGGAATGGGATGGGATCCCTGGGATGGGATGGGATCCCTGGGATGGGATCCCTGGGATGGGATCCCTGGGATGGGATGGGATCCGTGGAATGGGATGGGATCCCCGGCATGGGATCGCTGGGATGGCATGGGATCCCTGGGATGGGATGTGATGGGATCCCTGGGATGGGATGGGATGGGATGGGAGGGATGCCTGGGAAGGAATGGGATCCCTGGGATGGGATCCCTGGGATGGGATGGGATGTGATGGGATGGGATCCCTGGGATGGGATCCCTGGGATGGGATGGGATACCTGGGATGGGATCACTGGCATGGAATGGGATGAGATGGGATGGGATGGGATCCCTGGGATGGGATCGATGGGATGGGATGGGATGGGATCCCTGGGATGGGATCCCTGGGATGTGATGGGATTGCTGGGATGGGATCCCTGGAATGGGATGGGATCCCTAGGATGGGATGGGATCCCTGGCATGGAATGGGATCCCTGGGATGGTGATCCCTGGGAAGGGATGGGATCCCGGGGATGGGATCCCTGGGATGGGATGGAATCCCTGGGATGGGATCCCTGGGATAGGATGGGATCCCTGGGTTGGGATCGAATCTCTGGGATGGGATCCCTGGGATGGGATGGAATCTCTGGGATGGGATCCCTGGGATGGGATGGGATGGGATGGGATGGAATGGGATGGGATCCCTGGGATGGGATGGGATCCCTGGGATGTTATCCCTGGGATGGGATGGGATGGGATCCCTGGGATGGGATGGGATCCCAGGGATGGGATGGGATCCCTGGGTTGGGATGGGTACCATGGGATGGGATCCCTGGGATGTTATGGGATCCGTGGGATGTGATGGGATGGGATTCCTGGGATGGGAATGGGTGGGATGGGATGGGATGGGATCCCTGGGATGGGATGGTGTCCCTGGGATGGGATTGGTTGGGATGGGATCCCTGAGATGGGATGGAATACCTGGCATGAGATAGCAGGGATGATATGGGATGGGATTGGATGGGATGGGATGGGATGGGATGGGATTGGATGGGATGGGATGGGGTGGGATGGGATTGGCTACAATGGGTTGGAATGGGATGGGATCGATGGGATGGGATGGGATGGGATGGAATGGGATCCCTGGGATGGTACGGAATGGGATACCTGGGATGCGATGGGATACCTGCTATGGGATCCCTAGGATGGGATGGGATGGGATGGAATGGGATGGGATGGGATGGGGTAGGATGGGATGGGATGGGGTAGGATGGGATGGGATGGTTTGGGATGGGATGGGATCCCTGGGATGGGATGGGATCCCTGGGATGGGATCTCTGGGATCGGATGGTATCCATGGGATGGGATGGGTTTGGGATGGGATGGAATCCCAGGGATGGGGACCCGGGGACGGGATGGGATCCCTGGGATGGGATCCGTGGGATGGGATGGGATGGGATGGGATGGGATGGGATGGGATGGGATGGGATCTCTGTGATGGGATGGGATCCCTGGGATGGGAATCCTGGGATGGGATGGGATGGGATGGGATGGGATGGGATGGGAGGGATCCCTGGGATGGGATGGGATCCCTGGGATGGGATCCCTGGGATGGAATGGGATGAGATGGGATGGGAAGGGATCCCTGGGATGGGATGGGATCCCTGGGATGGGATGGTATTTGATGGGATGGGATCTCTGGGATGGGATGGGACAGGATCCCTGGGATGGGAATGGATCCCTTGGATGGGATCCCTGGGATGGGATGGGATGGCATGGGATGGGATGGGATCCCTGGAAAGGGATCCCTGGAATGGGATGGCATCCCTGGGACGGGATCCCTGGGATGCGACGGGATGGGATCCCTGTTATGGGATGGGATCCCTGGGATGGGATGGGATGGGATGGGATGGGATGGGATGGGATGGGATGGGATGGGAGGGATCCCTGTGATGGGATGGGATGGTATGCGATGGGATGTGGTCCCTGGAATGGGATGGGATCCCCGGCATGGGATCGCTGGGATGGCATGGGATCCCTGGGATGGGATGTGATGGGATCCCTGGGATGGGATGAGATCCTTGGGATGGGATGGGATGGGATGGGATCCCTGGGATGGGATGGGATCCCTGGGAACGGGGGCCTGGGATGGAATGGGATCCCTGGGATGGGATGCGATCCCTGGGAAGGGGTGCCTGGGATGGGATGGGATCCCTGGGATGCGATGGGATCCCAGGGATGGGATGGGCTGGGATCCCAGGGATGCGATGGGATCCGTGGTATGGGATGGGATCCCTGGGATGGGATCCCTGGGATGGGATCCCTGGGATGGGAATCCTGGGATGGGATGGGATGGGATGGGATGGGAGGGATCCCTGGGATGGGATGGGATCCCTGGGATGGGATCCCTGGCATGGAATGGGATCCCTGGGATGGTGATCCCTGGGAAGGGATGGGATCCCGGGGATGGGATCCCTGGGATGGGATGGAATCCCTGGGATGGGATCCCTGGGATAGGATGGGATCCCTGGGTTGGGATCGAATCTCTGGGATGGGATCCCTGGGATGGGATGGAATCTCTGGGATGGGATCCCTGGGATGGGATGGGATGGGATGGGATGGGATGGAATGGGATGGGATCCCTGGGATGGGATGGGATCCCTGGGATGTTATCCCTGGGATGGGATGGGATGGGATCCCTGGGATGGGATGGGATCCCAGGGATGGGATGGGATCCCTGGGTTGGGATGGGTACCATGGGATGGGATCCCTGGGATGTTATGGGATCCGTGGGATGTGATGGGATGGGATTCCTGGGATGGGAATGGGTGGGATGGGATGGGATGGGATCCCTGGGATGGGATGGTGTCCCTGGGATGGGATTGGTTGGGATGGGATCCCTGAGATGGGATGGAATACCTGGCATGAGATAGCAGGGATGATATGGGATGGGATTGGATGGGATGGGATGGGATGGGATGGGATTGGATGGGATGGGATGGGGTGGGATGGGATTGGCTACAATGGGTTGGAATGGGATGGGATCGATGGGATGGGATGGGATGGGATGGAATGGGATCCCTGGGATGGTACGGAATGGGATACCTGGGATGCGATGGGATACCTGCTATGGGATCCCTAGGATGGGATGGGATGGGATGGAATGGGATGGGATGGGATGGGGTAGGATGGGATGGGATGGGGTAGGATGGGATGGGATGGTTTGGGATGGGATGGGATCCCTGGGATGGGATGGGATCCCTGGGATGGGATCTCTGGGATCGGATGGTATCCATGGGATGGGATGGGTTTGGGATGGGATGGAATCCCAGGGATGGGGACCCGGGGACGGGATGGGATCCCTGGGATGGGATCCGTGGGATGGGATGGGATGGGATGGGATGGGATGGGATGGGATGGGATCTCTGTGATGGGATGGGATCCCTGGGATGGGAATCCTGGGATGGGATGGGATGGGATGGGATGGGATGGGATGGGAGGGATCCCTGGGATGGGATGGGATCCCTGGGATGGGATCCCTGGGATGGAATGGGATGAGATGGGATGGGATGGGATCCCTGGGATGGGATGGGATCCCTGGGATGGGATGGTATTTGATGGGATGGGATCTCTGGGATGGGATGGGACAGGATCCCTGGGATGGGAATGGATCCCTTGGATGGGATCCCTGGGATGGGATGGGATGGCATGGGATGGGATGGGATCCCTGGAAAGGGATCCCTGGAATGGGATGGCATCCCTGGGACGGGATCCCTGGGATGCGACGGGATGGGATCCCTGTTATGGGATGGGATCCCTGGGATGGGATGGGATGGGATGGGATGGGATGGGATGGGATGGGATGGGATGGGATGGGAGGGATCCCTGTGATGGGATGGGATGGTATGCGATGGGATGTGGTCCCTGGAATGGGATGGGATCCCCGGCATGGGATCGCTGGGATGGCATGGGATCCCTGGGATGGGATGTGATGGGATCCCTGGGATGGGATGAGATCCTTGGGATGGGATGGGATGGGATGGGATCCCTGGGATGGGATGGGATCCCTGGGAACGGGGGCCTGGGATGGAATGGGATCCCTGGGATGGGATGCGATCCCTGGGAAGGGGTGCCTGGGATGGGATGGGATCCCTGGGATGCGATGGGATCCCAGGGATGGGATGGGCTGGGATCCCAGGGATGCGATGGGATCCGTGGTATGGGATGGGATCCCTGGGATGGGATCCCTGGGATGGGATCCCTGGGATGGGAATCCTGGGATGGGATGGGATGGGATGGGATGGGAGGGATCCCTGGGATGGGATGGGATCCCTGGGATGGGATCCCTGGGATGGAATGGGATGAGATGGGATGGGATGGGATCCCTGGGATGGGATGGGATGGGATCCCTGGGATGGGATGGTATTTGATGGGATGGGATCTCTGGGATGGGATGGGACCGGATCCCTGGGATGGGAAGGGATCCCTTGGATGGGATCCCTGGGATGGGATGGGATGGCATGGGATGGGATGGGATCCCTGGAAAGGGATCCCTGGAATGGGATGGTATCCCTGGGACGGGATCCCTGGGATGCGACGGGATGGGATCCCTGTTATGGGATGGGATCCCTGGGATGGGATGGGATGGGATGGGATGGCATGGGAGGGATCCCTGTGATGGGATGGGATGGTATGCGATGGGATGTGGTCCCTGGGATGGGATGGGATCCCTGGGATGGGATCCCTGGGATGGGATGGGATCCGTGGAATGGGATGGGATCCCCGGCATGGGATCGCTGGGATGGCATGGGATCCCTGGGATGGGATGTGATGGGATCCCTGGGATGGGATGAGATCCTTGGGATGGGATGGGATGGGATGGGATCCCTGGGATGGGATGGGATCCCTGGGAACGGGGGCCTGGGATGGAATGGGATCCCTGGGATGGGATGCGATCCCTGGGAAGGGGTGCCTGGGATGGGATAGGATCCCTGGGATGCGATGGGATCCCAGGGATGGGATGGGCTGGGATCCCAGGGATGCGATGGGATCCGTGGTATGGGATGGGATCCCTGGGATGGGATCCCTGGGATGGGATCCCTGGGATGGGAATCCTGGGATGGGATGGGATGGGATGGGATGGGATGGGATGGGAGGGATTCCTGGGATGGGATGGGATCCCTGGGATGGGATCCCTGGGATGGAATGGGATGAGATGGGATGGGATGGGATCCCTGGGATGGGATGGGATGGGATCCCTGGGATGGGATGGTATTTGATGGGATGGGATCTCTGGGATGGGATGGGACGGGATCCCTGGGATGGGAAGGGATCCCTTGGATGGGATCCCTGGGATGGGATGGGATGGCATGGGATGGGATGGGATCCCTGGAAAGGGATCCCTGGAATGGGATGGTATCCCTGGGACGGGATCCCTGGGATGCGACGGGATGTGATCCCTGTTATGGGATGGGATCCCTGGGATGGGATGGGATGGGATGGCATGGGAGGGATCCCTGTGATGGGATGGGATGGTATGCGATGGGATGTGGTCCCTGGGATGGGATGGGATCCCTGGGATGGGATCGCTGGGATGGCATGGGATCCCTGGGATGGGATGTGATGGGATCCCTGGGATGGGATGGGATGGGATGGGAGGGATGCCTGGGAAGGAATGGGATCCCTGGGATGGGATCCCTGGGATGGGATGGGATGTGATGGGATGGGATCCCTGGGATGGGATCCCTGGGATGGGATCCCTGGGATGGGATGGGATACCTGGGATGGGATCACTGGCATGGAATGGGATGAGATGGGATGGGATGGGATCCCTGGGATGGGATGTGATGTGATGGGATGTGATGGGATCCTTGGGATGGGATGGGATCCCTGGGAAGGGGTGCCTGGGATGGGATGGGATCCCTGTGATGCGATGGGATCCCGGGGATGGGATGGGATCCCTGGGAAGGGGTGCCTGGGATGGGATGGGATCCCTGTGATGCGATGGGATCGCAGGGATGCGATGGGATCCCTGGCATGGGATCCCTGGGATGGAATGGGATCCCTGGGATGGGATCTCTGGGATGGGATCCCTGGGATGGGATGGGATGGGAGGGAGGGATCCCTGGAATGGCAAGGGATCCCTGGTATGGGATCCGTGGGATGGAATAGGATGAGATGTGATGGGATTGGATGGGATCCCTGGGATGGGATGGGTCCCCTGGGATGGGATGGGATGGGATCCCTGGGATGGGATGAGATCCCTGGGATGGGATGGGATGTGATGGGATGGGATGGGATGGGATCCCTGTGATGGGGTCCCTGGGATGGGATGGGATTCCTGGGATGGGTTCCCTGGGATGGGATGGGATCCCTGGGATTGGATCCCTGGGATGGGATCGCTGGGATGGGATGGGATGGGAGGGATCCCTGGAATGGCAAGGGATCCCTGGTATGGGATCCGTGGGAAGGAATAGGATGAGATGTGATGGGATTGGATGGGATCCCTGGGATGGGATGGGTCCCCTGGGATGGGATGGGATGGGATCCCTGGGATGTGATGGGATCGCTGGGATGGGATCCCTGGGATGGGATGGGATCCCTAGGATGGGATGGAATCCCTGGCATGGGATGGGATCCCTGGGATGGGGATCCCTGGGATGGGATGGGAGCCCTGGGATGGGATCCCTTGCATTGGATGGGATGGAATGGGATGTGATGGGATCCCTGGGTTGGGATGGGATCCCTGAGATGAGATGGGATCCCTGGGATGGGATCCCTGGGATGGGATCGATGGGATGGGATGGGATGGGATGGGATGGGATGGGATGGGATCCCTGGAATGGGATCCCTGGAATGGGATGGGATCCCTGGGATGGGATCCCTTGCATTGGATGGGATGGGATGGGATGTCATGGGATCCCTGGGATGGGATGGGATCCCTGAGATGGGATGGGATCCCTGGGATGGGATCCCTGGGATGGGATCGATGGGATGGGATGGGATGGGATCCCTGGGATGGGATCCCTGGGATGTGATGGGATTGCTGGGATGGGATCCCAGGATTGGGATGGGATCCCTGGCATGGGATGGGATCCCTGGGATGGTGATCCCTGGGAAGGGATGGGATCCCTGGGATGGGATCCCTGGAATGTGATCCCTCGTATGGGATGGGATCACTGAGATGGGATGGAATCCCTGGGATGGGATCCCTGGGATAGGATGGGATCCCTGGGTTGGGATCGAATCTCTGGGATGGGATCCCTGGGATGGGATGGAATCTCTGGGATGGGATCCCTGGGATGGGATGGGATGGGATGGGATGGGATGGGATGGGATGGGATGGGATGGGATGGGATGGAATGGGTTGGGATCCCTGGGATGGGATGGGATCCCTGGGATGTTATCCCTGGGATGGGATGGGATGGGATCCCTGGGATGGGATGGGATCCCAGGGATGGGATGGGATCCCTGGGTTGGGATGTGTACCATGGGATGGGATCCCTGGGATGTTATGGGATCCGTGGGATGTGATGGGATGGGATTCCTGGGATGGTAATGGGTGGGATGGGATGGGATGGGATGGGATCCCTGGGATGGGATGGTGTCCCTGGGATGGGATTGGTTGGGATGGGATCCCTGGGATGGGATGGAATACCTGGCATGAGATAGCAGGGATGATATGGGATGGGATGGGATGGGATGGGATGGGATGGGATGGGATGGGATCCCTGGGATGGGATGGGATGGGATGGGATGGGATTGGATGGGATGGGATGGGATGGGATGGGATGGGATGGGATTGGATGGGATGGGATGGGATGGGGTGGGATGGGATTGGCTACAATGGGTTGGAATGGGATGGGATCGATGGGATGGGATGGGATGGGATGGGATGGGATGGGATGGGATGGGATGGAATGGGATCCCTGGGATGGTACGGAATGGGATACCTGGGATGCGATGGGATACCTGCTATGGGATCCCTAGGATGGGATGGGATGGGGTGGAATGGGATGGGCTGGGATGGGATGGGATCCCTGGCATGGGATGGGATCCCTGGGATGGGATCTCTGGGATCGGATGGTATCCATGGGATGGGATGGATTTGGGATGGGATGGAATCCCAGGGATGGGGACCCGGGGACGGGATGGGATCCCTGGGATGGGATCCCTGGGATGGGATGGGATGGGATGGGATGGGATGGGATGGGATGGGATGGGATGGGATGGGTTGGGATTGGATGGGATGGGATCGGATCTGATGGGATCTCTGGGATGGGATGGGATGGGATCACTGGGATGGGATATCTGGGATGGGATGGGATGGGATGGGATCACTGGGATGGGATATCTGGGATGGGATGTGATGGGACGGGATGGGGTGGGATGGGATGGGATGGGATGGGATGGGATGGGATGCCATGGCATGGCATGGGATCCGCGGGATGAGATGGGATGAGATGGGATACGTGGGATGGGATGGGATACGTGGGATGGGATGGGATGAGTTGGGATGGGATGGGATGGGATGGGATGGGATGGGATCCCTGGGTTGGGAATGGCTGGGATGGGATACCTGGGATGGGATGGAATCCCTGGGATGAGATCTTTGGGATGGGATGGGATGGGATGGGATGGGATGGGATGGGATGGGTTGGGATGGGATGGGATGGGGTGGGATGGGATGGGCTACATTGGGATGGGATGGGATGGGATGGGATGCCATGGCATGGGATCCGCGGGATGAGATGAGATGGGATGGGATACGTGGGATGGGATGGGATGGGATGGGATGGGATGGGATGTGGTAGGATGGGATGGGATGGGTTGGGATGGGATGGAATCCCAGGGATGGGGACCCGGGGATGGGATGGGATCCCTGGGATGGGATCCCTGGGATGGGATGGGATGGGATGGGTTGGGATTGGATGGGATGGGATGGGATGGGATCGGATGGGATCCCTGGGATGGGATGGGATCCCTGGGATGGGATATCTGGGATGGGATGTGATGGGACGGGATGGGGTGGGATGGGATGGGATCCCTGGGATGGGATGGGATGGGATGGGATGCCATGGCATGGGATCCGCGGGATGAGATGGGATGGGATGGGATACGTGGGATGGGATGGGATCCCTGGGATGGGATGGGATGAGATGGGAAAGGATGGGATGGGATGGGATCCCTGGTTTGGGATTGGCTGGGATGCGATACCTGGGATGGGATGGAATCCCTGGGATGAGATCGCTGGGATGGGATGGGATGGGATGGGATGGGTTGGGATGGGATGGGATGGGTTGGGATGGGATGGGCTACGATGGGCTACGATGGGATGGGATGGGATAGGATGGGATGGGATGGGATCCCTGGGATGGGATGGGGGGGATGGGATGGGATTGGATGGATCCCTGGGATGGGGACCCTGGGATGGGATCCCTGGGATGGGATCCCTGGGATGGGATGGGATCCATGGGATGAGATGGGATCCCTGGGATGGAATCCCTGGGATGGGATTGGATCACTGGGATGGGATGGGATGGGATGGGATGGGATGGGATGGGATGGGATGGGATGGGATAGGATGGGAAGGGATGGGATGGGATGGGATGGGATGGGATGGGATGGGATGGGATGGGATGGGATCCCTGGGATGGGATGGGATCCCTGGGATGGGATGGGATGGGATGGGATGGGATGGGATGGAATGGGATGGGATGGAATGGGATGGGATCCCTGGGATGGGATGGGATCCCTGGGATGGGATGGGATCCCTGGGATGGGATCCCTGGGATGGAATGGGATCCCTGGGATGGGGTTCCTGGGATGGGAAGAGATCGCTGGGATGGGATGGGATGGGATGGGATGGGATCCCTGGGATGGGATCCCTGGGATGGGATCCCTGGGAAGGGATGGGCTTCCTGGGATGGGATCCCTGGGATGGGATGGGACCCCTGGGATGGGACCCCTGGCATTGGATGGGATGGGATGGGATGGGATGGGATGGAATGGGATGGGATCCCTGGGATGGGATGGGATCCCTGGGATGGGATCCCTGGGATGGGATGGGATCCCGGGGATGGGATGGGATCCCTGGGTTGGGATGGGTTCCATGGGATGGGATCGCTGGGATGGGATGGGAGGGATCCCTGGAATGGCAAGGGATCCCTGGTATGGGATCCGTGGGATGGAATAGGATGAGATGTGATGGGATTGGATGGGATCCCTGGGATGGGATGGGATGGGATGGGATGGAATCCCTGGGATGGGATGGGATGGGACGGGATGGGATGGGATGGGGTAGGATGGGATGGGATGTGGTAGGATGGGATGGGATGGGTTGGGATGGGATGGGATCCCTGGCATGGGATGGGATCCCTGGCATGGGATGGGATCCCTGGGATGGGATCTCTGGGATCCGATGGTATCCATGGGATGGGATGGGTTGGGATGGGATGGAATCCCAGGGATGGGGACCCGGGGATGGGATGGGATCCCTGGGATGGGATCCCTGGGATGGGATGGGATGGGATGGGATGGGTTGGGATTGGATGGGATGGGATGGGATGGGATGGGATGGGATGGGATGGGATGGGATTGGATGGGATGGGATGGGATGGGATCGGATGGGATCCCTGGGATGGGATGGGATCCCTGGGATGGGATATCTGGGATGGGATGTGATGGGACGGGATGGGGTGGGATGGGATGGGGTGGGAAGCGATGGGATGGGCTACAATGGGATGGGATGGGATGGGATGGGATGGGATGGGATGGGATGTGTTGGGATGGGTTTGGATGGGATGGGATCCCTGGGTTGGGATGGGATGACATGGCATGGGATCCGCGGGATGAGATGGGATGGGATGGGATACGTGGGATGGGATGGGATCCCTGGGATGGGATGGGATCCCTGGGATTGGATAGGATGGGATGAGATCCCTGGGATGGGATGGGATGTGATGGGATGGGATGGGATGGGATGGGATGGGATCCCTGTGATGGGGTCCCTGGGATGGGATGGGATTCCTGGGATGGGTTCCCTGGGATGGGATGGGATCCCTGGGATTGGATCCCTGGGATGGGATCGCTGGGATGGGATGGGATGGGAGGGATCCCTGGAATGGCAAGGGATCCCTGGTATGGGATGCGTGGGATGGAATAGGATGAGATGTGATGGGATTGGATGGGATCCCTGGGATGGGATGGGATCCCTGGGATGGGATGGGATGGGATCCCTGGGATGTGATGGGATCGCTGGGATGGGATCCCTGGGATGGGATGGGATCCTTAGGATGGGATGGAATCCCTGGCATGGGATGGGATGGGATGGGATGGGATGGGATCCCTGGAATGGGATCCCGGGAATGGGATGGGAGCCCTGGGATGGGATCCCTTGCATTGGATGGGATGGAATGGGATGTGATGGGATCCCTGGGATGGGATGGGATCCCTGAGATGAGATGGGATCCCTGGGATGGGATCCCTGGGATGGGATCCCTGGGATGGGATGGGATCCGTGGAATGGGATGGGATCCCCGGCATGGGATCGCTGGGATGGCATGGGATCCCTGGGATGGGATGTGATGGGATCCCTGGGATGGGATGGGATGGGATGGGAGGGATGCCTGGGAAGGAATGGGATCCCTGGGATGGGATCCCTGGGATGGGATGGGATGTGATGGGATGGGATCCCTGGGATGGGATCCCTGGGATGGGATCCCTGGGAAGGGATGGGATACCTGGGATGGGATCACTGGCATGGAATGGGATGAGATGGGATGGGATGGGATCCCTGGGATGGGATCGATGGGATGGGATGGGATGGGATCCCTGGGATGGGATCCCTGGGATGTGATGGGATTGCTGGGATGGGATCCCTGGAATGGGATGGGATCCCTAGGATGGGATGGGATCCCTGGCATGGAATGGGATCCCTGGGATGGTGATCCCTGGGAAGGGATGGGATCCCGGGGATGGGATCCCTGGGATGGGATGGAATCCCTGGGATGGGATCCCTGGGATAGGATGGGATCCCTGGGTTGGGATCGAATCTCTGGGATGGGATCCCTGGGATGGGATGGAATCTCTGGGATGGGATCCCTGGGATGGGATGGGATGGGATGGGATGGGATGGGATGGGATGGGATGGGATGGGATGGGATGGGATGGGATTGGATGGGATGGGATGGGGTGGGATGGGATTGGCTACAATGGGTTGGAATGGGATGGGATCGATGGGATGGGATGGGATGGGATGGAATGGGATCCCTGGGATGGTACGGAATGGGATACATGGGATGCGATGGGATACCTGCTATGGGATCCCTAGGATGGGATGGGATGGGATGGAATGGGATGGGACGGGATGGGATGGGATGGGGTAGGATGGGATGGGGTAGGATGGGATGGGATGGTTTGGGATGGGATGGGATCCCTGGGATGGGATGGGATCCCTGGGATGGGATCTCTGGGATCGGATGGTATCCATGGGATGGGATGGGTTTGGGATGGGATGGAATCCCAGGGATGGGGACCCGGGGACGGGATGGGATCCCTGGGATGGGATCCGTGGGATGGGATGGGATGGGATGGGATGGGATGGGATCTCTGTGATGGGATGGGATCCCTGGGATGGGAATCCTGGGATGGGATGGGATGGGATGGGATGGGATGGGATGGGATGGGATGGGATGGGAGGGATCCCTGGGATGGGATGGGATCCCTGGGATGGGATCCCTGGGATGGAATGGGATGAGATGGGATGGGAAGGGATCCCTGGGATGGGATGGGATCCCTGGGATGGGATGGTATTTGATGGGATGGGATCTCTGGGATGGGATGGGACAGGATCCCTGGGATGGGAATGGATCCCTTGGATGGGATCCCTGGGATGGGATGGGATGGCATGGGATGGGATGGGATCCCTGGAAAGGGATCCCTGGAATGGGATGGCATCCCTGGGACGGGATCCCTGGGATGCGACGGGATGGGATCCCTGTTATGGGATGGGATCCCTGGGATGGGATGGGATGGGATGGGATGGGATGGGATGGGATGGGATGGGATGGGATGGGAGGGATCCCTGTGATGGGATGGGATGGTATGCGATGGGATGTGGTCCCTGGGATGGGATGGGATCCCCGGCATGGGATCGCTGGGATGGCATGGGATCCCTGGGATGGGATGTGATGGGATCCCTGGGATGGGATGAGATCCTTGGGATGGGATGGGATGGGATGGGATCCCTGGGATGGGATGGGATCCCTGGGAACGGGGGCCTGGGATGGAATGGGATCCCTGGGATGGGATGCGATCCCTGGGAAGGGGTGCCTGGGATGGGATGGGATCCCTGGGATGCGATGGGATCCCAGGGATGGGATGGGCTGGGATCCCAGGGATGCGATGGGATCCGTGGTATGGGATGGGATCCCTGGGATGGGATCCCTGGGATGGGATCCCTGGGATGGGAATCCTGGGATGGGATGGGATGGGATGGGATGGGAGGGATCCCTGGGATGGGATGGGATCCCTGGGATGGGATCCCTGGGATGGAATGGGATGAGATGGGATGGGATGGGATCCCTGGGATGGGATGGGATGGGATCCCTGGGATGGGATGGTATTTGATGGGATGGGATCTCTGGGATGGGATGGGACGGGATCCCTGGGATGGGAAGGGATCCCTTGGATGGGATCCCTGGGATGGGATGGGATGGCATGGGATGGGATGGGATCCCTGGAAAGGGATCCCTGGAATGGGATGGTATCCCTGGGACGGGATCCCTGGGATGCGACGGGATGGGATCCCTGGGATGGAATGGGATCCATGGGATGGGATGGGATGGGATGGGATGGCATGGGAGGGATCCCTGTGATGGGATGGGATGGTATGCGATGGGATGTGGTCCCTGGGATGGGATGGGATCCCTGGGATGGGATCCCTGGGATGGGATGGGATCCGTGGAATGGGATGGGATCCCCGGCATGGGATCGCTGGGATGGCATGGGATCCCTGGGATGGGATGTGATGGGATCCCTGGGATGGGATGAGATCCTTGGGATGGGATGGGATGGGATGGGATCCCTGGGATGGGATGGGATCCCTGGGAACGGGGGCCTGGGATGGAATGGGATCCCTGGGATGGGATGCGATCCCTGGGAAGGGGTGCCTGGGATGGGATAGGATCCCTGGGATGCGATGGGATCCCAGGGATGGGATGGGCTGGGATCCCAGGGATGCGATGGGATCCGTGGTATGGGATGGGATCCCTGGGATGGGATCCCTGGGATGGAATCCCTGGGATGGGAATCCTGGGATGGGATGGGATGGGATGGGATGGGATGGGATGGGATGGGATGGGATGGGAGGGATTCCTGGGATGGGATGGGATCCCTGGGATGGGATCCCTGGGATGGAATGGGATGAGATGGGATGGGATGGGATCCCTGGGATGGGATGGGATGGGATCCCTGGGATGGGATGGTATTTTATGGGATGGGATCTCTGGGATGGGATGGGACGGGATCCCTGGGATGGGAAGGGATCCCTTGGATGGGATCCCTGGGATGGGATGGGATGGCATGGGATGGGATGGGATCCCTGGAAAGGGATCCCTGGAATGGGATGGTATCCCTGGGACGGGATCCCTGGGATGCGACGGGATGTGATCCCTGTTATGGGATGGGATCCCTGGGATGGGATGGGATGGGATGGCATGGGAGGGATCCCTGTGATGGGATGGGATGGTATGCGATGGGATGTGGTCCCTGGGATGGGATGGGATCCCTGGGATGGGATCGCTGGGATGGCATGGGATCCCTGGGATGGGATGTGATGGGATCCCTGGGATGGGATGGGATGGGATGGGAGGGATGCCTGGGAAGGAATGGGATCCCTGGGATGGGATCCCTGGGATGGGATGGGATGTGATGGGATGGGATCCCGGGGATGGGATCCCTGGGATGGGATCCCTGGGATGGGATGGGATACCTGGGATGGGATCACTGGCATGGAATGGGATGAGATGGGATGGGATGGGATCCCTGGGATGGGATGGGATCCCTGGGAAGGGGTGCCTGGGATGGGTTGGGATCCCTGTGATGCGATGGGATCCCGGGGATGGGATGGGATCCCTGGGAAGGGGTGCCTGGGATGGGATGGGATCCCTGTGATGCGATGGGATCGCAGGGATGCGATGGGATCCCTGGCATGGGATCCCTTGGGTGGAATGGGATCCCTGGGATGGGATCTCTGGGATGGGATCCCTGGGATGGGATGGGATGGGAGGGAGGGATCCCTGGAATGGCAAGGGATCCCTGGTATGGGATCCGTGGGATGGAATAGGATGAGATGTGATGGGATTGGATGGGATCCCTGGGATGGGATGGGTCCCCTGGGATGGGATGGGATGGGATCCCTGGGATGGGATGAGATCCCTGGGATGGGATGGGATGTGATGGGATGGGATGGGATGGGATCCCTGTGATGGGGTCCCTGGGATGGGATGGGATTCCTGGGATGGGTTCCCTGGGATGGGATGGGATCCCTGGGATTGGATCCCTGGGATGGGATCGCTGGGATGGGATGGGATGGGAGGGATCCCTGGAATGGCAAGGGATCCCTGGTATGGGATCCGTGGGAAGGAATAGGATGAGATGTGATGGGATTGGATGGGATACGTGGGATGGGATGGGATGGGATGTGGTAGGATGGGATGGGATGGGTTGGGATGGGATGGAATCCCAGGGATGGGGACCCGGGGTCTGGATGGGATCCCTGGGATGGGATCCCTGGGATGGGATGGGATGGGATGGGATGGGTTGGGATTGGATGGGATGGGATCGGATCTGATGGGATCCCTGTGATGGGATGGGATGGGATCACTGGGATGGGATATCTGGGATGGGATGTGATGGGACGGGATGGGGTGGGATGGGATGGGGTGGGAAGCGATGGGATGGGCTACAATGGGATGGGATGGGATGGGATGGGATGGGATGGGATGGGATGGGATGGGATGGGATGTGTTGGGATGGGTTTGGATGGGATGGGATCCCTGGGATGGGATGGGATGGGATGGGATGCCATGGCATGGGATCCGCGGGATGAGATGGGATGGGATGGGATACGTGGGATGGGATGGGATCCCTGGGATGGGATGGGATGAGATGGGAAAGGATGGGATGGGATGGGATCCCTGGTTTGGGATTGGCTGGGATGCGATACCTGGGATGGGATGGAATCCCTGGGATGAGATCGCTGGGATGGGATGGGATGGGATGGGATGGGTTGGGATGGGATGGGATGGGTTGGGATGGGATGGGCTACGATGGGCTACGATGGGATGGGATGGGATAGGATGGGATGGGATGGGATCCCTGGGATGGGATGGGGGGGATGGGATGGGATTGGATGGATCCCTGGGATGGGGACCCTGGGATGGGATCCCTGGGATGGGATCCCTGGGATGGGATGGGATCCATGGGATGAGATGGGATCCCTGGGATGGAATCCCTGGGATGGGATTGGATCACTGGGATGGGATGGGATGGGATGGGATGGGATGGGATGGGATGGGATGGGATAGGATGGGAAGGGATGGGATGGGATGGGATGGGATGGGATGGGATGGGATGGGATGGGATGGGATCCCTGGGATGGGATGGGATCCCTGGGATGGGATGGGATGGAATGGGATGGGATGGAATGGGATGGGATCCCTGGGATGGGATGGGATCCCTGGGATGGGATGGGATCCCTGGGATGGGATCCCTGGGATGGAATGGGATCCCTGGGATGGGGTTCCTGGGATGGGAAGAGATCGCTGGGATGGGATGGGATGGGATGGGATGGGATGGGATCCCTGGGATGGGATCCCTGGGATGGGATCCCTGGGATGGGATGGGCTTCCTGGGATGGGACCCCTGGGATGGGATGGGACCCCTGGGATGGGACCCCTGGCATTGGATGGGATGGGATGGGATGGGATGGAATGGGATGGGATCCCTGGGATGGGATGGGATCCCTGGGATGGGATCCCTGGGATGGGATGGGATCCCGGGGATGGGATGGGATCCCTGGGTTGGGATGGGTTCCATGGGATGGGATCGCTGGGATGGGATGGGATGGGAGGGATCCCTGGAATGGCAAGGGATCCCTGGTATGGGATCCGTGGGATGGAATAGGATGAGATGTGATGGGATTGGATGGGATCCCTGGGATGGGATGGGATGGGATGGAATCCCTGGGATGGGATGGGATGGGATCCCTGGGATGGGATGGGATGGGACGGGATGGGATGGGATGGGGTAGGATGGGATGGGATGTGGTAGGATGGGATGGGATGGGTTGGGATGGGATGGGATCCCTGGCATGGGATGGGATCCCTGGCATGGGATGGGATCCCTGGGATGGGATCTCTGGGATCCGATGGTATCCATGGGATGGGATGGGTTGGGATGGGATGGAATCCCAGGGATGGGGACCCGGGGATGGGATGGGATCCCTGGGATGGGATCCCTGGGATGGGATGGGATGGGATGGGATGGGTTGGGATTGGATGGGATGGGATGGGATGGGATGGGATGGGATTGGATGGGATGGGATGGGATGGGATCGGATGGGATCCCTGGGATGGGATGGGATCCCTGGGATGGGATATCTGGGATGGGATGTGATGGGACGGGATGGGGTGGGATGGGATGGGGTGGGAAGCGATGGGATGGGCTACAATGGGATGGGATGGGATGGGATGGGATGGGATGGGATGGGATGGGATGGGATGGGATGGGATGGGATGGGATGGGATGTGTTGGGATGGGTTTGGATGGGATGGGATCCCTGGGTTGGGATGGGATGCCATGGCATGGGATCCGCGGGATGAGATGGGATGGGATGGGATACGTGGGATGGGATGGGATCCCTGGAATGGGATGGGATGAGATGGGAAAGGATGGGATGGGATGGGATCCCTGGGTTGGGATTGGCTGGGATGCGATACCTGGGATGGGATGGAATCCCTGGGATGAGATCGCTGGGATGGGATGGGATGGGATGGGATGGGATGGGATGGGATGGGTTGGGATGGGTTGGGATGGGATGGGATGGGGTGGGATGGGATAGGATGGGATGGGATGGGATAGGATGGGATGGGATGGGATCCCTGGGATGGGATGGGGGGGATGGGATGGGATTGGATGGATCCCTGGGATGGGGACCCTGGGATGGGATCCCTGGGATGGGATCCCTGGGATGGAATGGGATCCATGGGATGAGATGGGATCCCTGGGATGGAATCCCTGGGATGGGATTGGATCACTGGGATGGGATGGGATGGGATGGGATGGGATGGGATGGGATGGGATAGGATGGGAAGGGATGGGATGGGATGGGATGGGATGGGATGGGATGGGATCCCTGGGATGGGATGGGATCCCTGGGATGGGATGGGATCCCTGGGATGGGATGGGATGGGATGGAATGGGATGGGATGGGATGGGATCCCTGGGATGGGATGGGATCCCTGGGATGGGATGGGATCCCTGGGATGGGATCCCTGGGATGGAATGGGATCCCTGGGATGGGGACCCTGGGATGGGATCCCTGGGATGGGATCCCTGGGATGAAATGGGATCCATGGGATGAGATGGGATCCCTGGGATGGAATCCCTGGGATGGGATTGGATCACTGGGATGGGATGGGATGGGATGCGATGGGATGGGATGGGATGGGATCCCTGGGATGGGATCCCTGGGATGGGATGGGATCCCTGAGATGAGATGGGATCCCTGGGATGGGATCCCTGGGATGGGATCGATGGGATGGGATGGGATGGGATGGGATCCCTGGAATGGGATCCCTGGAATGGGATGGGATTGCTGGGATGGGATCCCTGGAATGGGATGGGATCTCTAGGATGGGATGGAATCCCTGGGATGGGATCCCTGGAATGTGATCCCTCGTATGGGATGGGATCCCTGGGATGGGATGGAATCCCTGGGATGGGATCCCTGGGATAGGATGGGATCCCTGGGTTGGGATCGAATCTCTGGGATGGGATCCCTGGGATGGGATGGAATCTCTGGGATGGGATCCCTGGGATGGGATGGGATGGGATGGGATGGGATCCCTGGGATGGGATGGGATCCCTGGGATGTTATCCCTGGGATGGGATGGGATCCCTGGGATGGGATGGGATCCCAGGGATGGGATGGGATCCCTGGGTTGGGATGGGTACCATGGGATGGGATCCCTGGAATGGGATGGGATCCGTGGGATGTGATGGGATGCGATTCCTGGGATGGGAATGGGTGGGATGGGATGGGATGGGATGGGATGGGATCCCTGGGATGGGATGGTATACCTGGGATGGGATTGGTTGGGATGGAATCCCTGGGATGGGATTGGATCACTGGGATGGGATGGGATGGGATGGGATGGGATGGGATGGGATCCCTGGGATGGAATGGGATCCCTGGGATGGGGTCCCTGGGATGGGAAGAGATCCCTGGGATGGGATGGGATGGGATGGGATGGGATGGGATGGGATCCCTGTGATGGGATCCCTGGGATGGGATGGGCTTCCTGGGATGGGATCCCTGGGATGGGATGGGACCCCTGGGATGGGACCCTTGGCATTGGATGGGATGGGATGGGATGGAATGGGATGGGATCCCTGGGATGGGATGGGATCCCTGGGATGGGATCCCTGGGATGGGATGGGATCCCGGGGATGGGATGCGATCCCTGGGTAGGGATGGGTTCCATGGGATGGGATCGCTGGGATGGGATGGGATGGGAGGGATCCCTGGAATGGCAAGGGATCCCTGGTATGGGATCCGTGGGATGGAATAGGATGAGATGTGATGGGATTGGATGGGATCCCTGGGATGGGATGGGATGGGATGGAATCCCTGGGATGGGATGGGATGGGATCCCTGGGATGGGGATCCCTGGGATGGGATGGGATCCCTGGGATGGGATGGGATGGGACGGGATGGGATGGGATGGGGTAGGATGGGATGGGATGTGGTAGGATGGGATGGGATGGGTTGGGATGGGATGGGATCCCTGGCATGGGATGGGATCCCTGGGATGGGATCTCTGGGATCCGATGGTATCCATGGGATGGGATGGGTTGGGATGGGATGGAATCCCAGGGATGGGGACCCGGGGTGTGGATGGGATCCCTGGGATGGGATCCCTGGGGTGGGATGGGATGGGATGGGTTGGGATTGGATGGGATGGGATCGGATCTGATGGGATCCCTGTGATGGGATGGGATGGGATCACTGGGATGGGATATCTGGGATGGGATGTGATGGGACGGGATGGGGTGGGATGGGATGGGGTGGGAAGCGATGGGATGGGCTACAATGGGATGGGATGGGATGGGATGGGATGGGATGGGATGGGATGGGTTTGGATGGGATGGGATCCCTGGGATGGGATGGGATGGGATGGGATGCCATGGCATGGCATGGGATCCGCGGGATGAGGTGGGATGGAATGGGATACGTGGGATGGGATGGGATACGTGGTATGGGATGGGATGAGATGGGGTGGGATGGGATGGGATGGGATGGGATGGGATCCCTGGGTTGGGAATGGCTGAGATGGGATACCTGGGATGGGATGGAATCCCTGGGATGAGATCGCTGGGATGGGATGGGATGGGATGGGATGGGATGGGATGGGATGGGATGGGATGGGATGGGATGGGATGGGATGCCATGGCATGGGATCCGCGGGATGAGTTGGAATGGGATGGGATGCGTGGGATGGGATGGGATACGTGGGATGGGATGGGATGAGATGGGATGGGATGGGATGGGATGGGATGGAATCCCTGGGTTGGGAATGGCTGGGATGGGATACCTGGGATGGGATGGAATCCCTGGGATGAGATCGCTGGGATGGGATGGGATGGGATGGGATGGGATGGGATGGGATGGGATGGGATGGGTTGGGATGGGATGGGGTGGGATGGGATGGGCTACAATGGGATGGGATGGGATAGGATGGGATGGGATTGGATCACTGGGATGTGATGGGATCCCTGGTGTGGGATCCCTAGGATGGGATGGGATGGAATGTGATGGGATGGGATGGAATGTGATGGGATGGGATGGGATCCTTGGGATGGGATTGGATGGGATCCCTGGGATGGGATGGGATCCCTGGGATGGGATCTCTGGGATAAGATGTGATGGGATGGGATGAGACCCCTGGGATTGGATGGGATCCCTGGGATGGGATCCCTGGGATGGGATGGGATCCATGGGATGAGATGGGATCCCTGGGATGGAATCCCTGGGATGGGATTGGATCACTGGGATGGGATGGGATGGGATGGGTTGGGATGGGATCCCTGGGATGGGATCCCTGGGATGGGATGGGATCCCTGGGAT
Organism: Sturnus vulgaris; assembly: GCF_052056855.1. Classification (NCBI taxonomy): domain Eukaryota; kingdom Metazoa; phylum Chordata; class Aves; order Passeriformes; family Sturnidae; genus Sturnus; species Sturnus vulgaris. Next base: position 69,460,573 of record NC_142282.1, read on the forward strand.
GGGATCCCTGGGATGGGATCCATGGGATGGGATTGGTTGGGATGGGTTGGGAACCGTTGGATGGGATCTTATGGGATAACTGTGATGAGATGGGATGGGATTGGATCCCTGGGATGGGATGAGGTGGGATCCTAGGGATGGGATCCCTGGAATGTGATCCCTCGTATGGGATGGGATCCCTGGGATGGGATGGGATGGGATGGGATGGGATACGTGGGATGGGATGGGATGGGATGGGATGGGATGGGATGGGATGGCATGTGGTAGGATGGGATTGGATGGGATGGGATGGGATGGGATGGGTTGGGATTGGATGGGATGGGATGGGATGGGATCCCTGGGATGGGATGGAATGGGATGGGATGGAATCCCTGGGATGGGATCCCTGGGATGGGATGGGATCCCTGGGATGGGATCCCTGGGATGGAATGGGATCCCTGGGATGGGGTCCCTGGGATGGGAAGAGATCCCTGGGATGGGATGGGATGGGATGGGATGGGATGGGATGGGATCCCTGTGATGGGATCCCTGGGATGGGATGGGCTTCCTGGGATGGGATCCCTGGGATGGGATGGCACCCCTGGGATGGGACCCTTGGCATTGGATGGGATGGGATGGGATGGAATGGGATGGGATCCCTGGGATGGGATGGGATCCCTGGGATGGGATCCCTGGGATGGGATGGGATCCCGGGGATGGGATGGGATCCCTGGGTTGGGATGGGTTCCATGGGATGGGATCGCTGGGATGGGCTGGGATGGGAGGGATCCCTGGAATGGCAAGGGATCCCTGGTATGGGATCCGTGGGATGGAATAGGATGAGATGTGATGGGATTGGATGGGATCCCTGGGATGGGATGGGATGGGATGGGATGGAATCCCTGGGATGGGATGGGATGGGATCCCTGGGATGGGGATCCCTGGGATGGGATGGGATCCCTGGGATGGGATGGGATGGGACGGGATGGGATGGGATGGGGTAGGATGGGATGGGATGTGGTAGGATGGGATGGGATGGGTTGGGATGGGATGGGATCCCTGGCATGGGATGGGATCCCTGGGATGGGATCTCTGGGATCCGATGGTATCCATGGGATGGGATGGGTTGGGATGGGATGGAATCCCAGGGATGGGGACCCGGGGATGGGAAGGGATCCCTGTGATGGGATCCCTGTGATGGGATTCCTGGGATGGGATGGGATGGGATGGGATGGGATGGGTTGGGATTGGATGGGATGGGATGGGATGGGATGGGATGGGATGGGATCCCTGGGATGGGATGGGATCCCTGGGATGGGATATCTGGGATGGGATGTGATGGGACGGGATGGGGTGGGATGGGTTGGGGTGGGAAGCGATGGGATGGGCTACAGTGGGATGGGATGGGATGGGATGGGATGGGATGGGATGGGATGGGATGGGATGGGATGGGATGGGATGTGTTGGGATGGGTTTGGATGGGATGGGATCCCTGGGTTGGGATGCGATGGGATGCCATGGCATGGGATCCGCGGGATGAGATGGGATGGGATGGGATACGTGGGATGGGATGGGATCCCTGGAATGGGATGGGATGAGATGGGAAAGGATGGGATGGGATGGGATCCCTGGGTTGGAATTGGCTCGGATGCGATACCTGCGATGGGATGGAATCCCTGGGATGAGATCGCTGGGATGGGATGGGATGGGATGGGATGGGATGGGATGGGATGGGAATGGATGAGATGGGAAAGGATGGGATGGCATGGGATCCCTGGGTTGGGATTGGCTGGGATGCGATACCTGGGATGGGATGGAATCCCTGGGATGAGATCGCTGGGATGGGATGGGATGGGATGGGATGGGATGGGATGGGATGGGATGGGGTGGGATGGGCTACGATGGGATGGGATGGGATAGGATGGGATGGGATGGGATCCCTGGGATGGGATGGGGGGGATGGGATGGGATTGGATGGATCCCTGGGATGGGGACCCTGGGATGGGATCCCTGGGATGGGATGGGATCCATGGGATGAGATGGGATCCTTGGGATGGAATCCCTGGGATGGGATTGGATCACTGGGATGGGATGGGATGGGATGGGATGGGATGGGATAGGATGGGAAGGGATGGGATGGGATGGGATGGGATGGGATGGGATGGGATGGGATCCCTGGGATGGGATGGGATCCCTGGGATGGGATGGGATGGGATGGGATGGGATGGAATGGGATGGGATGGGATGGGATGGGATGGGATGGGATCCCTGGGATGGGGTGGGATCCCTGGGATGGGATGGGATCCCTGGGATGGGATCCCTGGGATGGAATGGGATCCCTGGGATGGGGTCCCTGGGATGGGAAGAGATCCCTGGGATGGGATGGGATGGGATGGGATCCCTGTGATGGGATCCATGGGATGGGATGGGCTTCCTGGGATGGGATCCCTGGGATGGGATGCGACCCCTGGGATGGGACCCCTGGCATTGGATGGGATGGGATGGGATGGAATGGGCTGGGATCCCTGCGATGGGATGGGATCCCTGGGATGGGATCCCTGGGATGGGATGGGATCCAGGGGATGGGATGGGATCCCTGGGTTGGGATGGGTTCCATGGGATGGGATCGCTGGGATGGGATGGGATGGGAGGGATCCCTGGAATGGCAAGGGATCCCTGGTATGGGATCCGTGGGATGGAATAGGATGAGATGTGATGGGATTGGATGGGATCCCTGGGATGGGATGGGATGGGATGGGATGGGATGGAATGGGTTGGGATGGGATGGAATCCCAGGGATGGGGACCCGGGGTCTGGATGGGATCCCTGGGATGGGATCCCTGGGATGGGATGGGATGGGATGGGTTGGGATTGGATGGGATGGGATCGGATCTGATGGGATCCCTGTGATGGGATGGGATGGGATGACTGGGATGGGATATCTGGGATGGGATGTGATGGGACGGGATGGGGTGGGAAGCGATGGGATGGGCTACAATGGGATGGGATGGGATGGGATGGGATGGGATGGGATGGGATGGGATGGGATGGGATGGGTTTGGATGGGATGGGATCCCTGGGATGGGATGGGATGGGATGGGATGCCATGGCATGGCATGGGATCCGCGGGATGAGATGGGATGGAATGGGATACGTGGGATGGGATGGGATAGGTGGTATGGGATGGGATGAGATGGGGTGGGATGGGATGGGATGGGATCCCTGGGTTGGGAATGGCTGAGATGGGATACCTGGGATGGGATGGAATCCCTGGGATGAGATCGCTGGGATGGGATGGGATGGGATGGGATGGGATGGGATGGGATGGGATGGGACGGGATGTGGTAGGATGGGATGGGATGGGTTGGGATGGGATGGGATTGGATGGGACGGGATGGGATGGGATGGGGGAGGATGGGATGGGATGTGGTAGGATGGGATGGGATGGGTTGGGATGGGATGGTATCCCTGGCATGGGATGGGATCCCTGGGATGGGATCTCTGGGATCCGATGGTATCCATGGGATGGGATGGGTTGGGATGGGATGGAATCCCAGGGATGGGGACCCGGGGATGGGATGGGATCCCTGGGATGGGATCCCTGGGATGGGATCCCTGGGATGGGATCCCTGGGATGGGATGGGATAGGATGGGTTGGGATTGGATGGGATGGGATGGGATGGGATCGGATGGGATCCCTGGGATGGGATGGGATCCCTGGGATGGGATATCTGGGATGGGATGTGATGGGACGGGATGGGGTGGGATGGGATGGGGTGGGAAGCGATGGGATGGGCTACAATGGGATGGGATGGTATGGGATGGGATGGGATGGGATGGGATGGGATAGGATGGGATGGGATGGGATGTGTTGGGATGGGTTTGGATGAGATGGGATCCCTGGGATGGGATGGGATGCCATGGCATGGGATCCGCGGGATGAGATGGGATGGGATGGGATACGTGGGATGGGATGGGATCCCTGGGATGGGATGGGATGAGATGGGAAAGGATGGGATGGGATGGGATCCCTGGTTTGGGATTGGCTGGGATGCGATACCTGGGATGGGATGGAATCCCTGGGATGAGATCGCTGGGAGGGGATGGGATGGGATGGGATGGGATGGGATGGGATGGGATGGGATGGGACGGGATGGGATGGGATGGGATGGGTTGGGATGGGATGGGATGGGGTGGGATGGGCTACGATGGGATGGGATGGGATAGGATGGGATGGGATCCCTGGGATGGGATGGGGGGGATGGGATGGGATTGGATGGATCCCTGGGATGGGGACCCTGGGATGGGATCCCTGGGATGGGATCCCTGGGATGGGATGGGATCCATGGGATGAGATGGGATCCCTGGGATGGAATCCCTGGGATGGGATTGGATCACTGGGATGGGATGGGATGGGATGGGATGGGATGGGATGGGATGGGATGGGATGGGATAGGATGGGAAGGGATGGGATGGGATGGGATGGGATGGGATGGGATGGGATGGGATCCCTGGGTTGGGAATGGCTGGGATGGGATACCTGGGATGGGATGGAATCCCTGGGATGAGATCGCTGGGATAGTATGGGATGGTATGGGATGGGATGGGATGGGATGGGATGGGTTGGGATGGGATGGGGTGGGATGGGATGGGCTACAATGGGATGGGATGGGATAGGATGGGATGGGATGGGATGGGATCCCTGGGATGGGATGGGATCCCTGGGATGGGATCCCTGGGATGGGATCCATGGGATGGGATTGGTTGGGATGGGTTGGGAACCGTGGGATGGGATCTTATGGGATCCCTGTGATGAGATGGGATGGGATTGGATCCCTGGGATGGGATGAGGTGGGATCCTAGGGATGGGATCCCTGGAATGTGATCCCTCGTATGGGATGGGATCCCTGGGATGGGATGGGATGGGATGGGATGGGATACGTGGGATGGGATGGGATGGGATGGGATGGGGTAGGATGGGATGGGATGTGGTAGGATGGGATGGGATGGGTTGGGATGGGATGGGATCCCTGGCATGGGATGGGATCCCTGGGATGGGATCTCTGGGATCCGATGGTATCCATGGGATGGGATGGGTTGGGATGGGATGGAATCCCAGGGATGGGGACCCGGGGATGGGATGGGATCCCTGGGATGGGATCCCTGGGATGGGATGGGATGGGATGGGTTGGGATTGGATGGGATGGGATGGGATGGGATCGGATGGGATCCCTGGGATGGGATGGGATCCCTGGGATGGGATATCTGGGATGGGATGTGATGGGACGGGATGGGGTGGGATGGGATGGGGTGGGAAGCGATGGGATGGGCTAAAATGGGATGGGATGGGATGGGATGGGATGGGATGGGATGGGATGGGATGGGATGGGATGGGATGGGATGTGTTGGGATGTGTTGGGATGGGTTTGGATGGGATGGGATCCCTGGGATGGGATGGGATGCCATGGCATGGGATCCGCGGGATGAGATGGGATTGAATGGGATACCTGGGATGGGATGGGATCCCTGGGATGGGATGGGATGAGATGGGAAAGGATGGGATGGGATGGGATGGGATCCCTGGTTTGGGATTGGCTGGGATGCGATACCTGGGATGGGATGGAATCCCTGGGATGAGATCGCTGGGATGGGATGGGATGGGATGGGATGGGATGGGATGGGATGGGATGGGATGGGTTGGGATGGGATGGGATGGGGTGGGATGGGCTACGATGGGATGGGATGGGATAGGATGGGATGGGATGGGATCCCTGGGATGGGATGGGGGGGATGGGATGGGATTGGATGGATCCCTGGGATGGGGACCCTGGGATGGGATCCCTGGGATGGGATCCCTGGGATGGGATGGGATCCATGGGATGAGATGGGATCCCTGGGATGGAATCCCTGGGATGGGATTGGATCACTGGGATGGGATGGGATGGGATGGGATGGGATGGGATGGGATGGGATGGGATGGGATGGGATGGGATAGGATGGGATGTGATGGGATTGCTGGGATGGGATCCCTGGTTTGGGATTGGCTGGGATGCGATACCTGGGATGGGATGGAATCCCTGGGATGAGATCGCTGGGATGGGATGGGATGGGATGGGATGGGATGGGATGGGTTGGGATGGGATGGGATGGGTTGGGATGGGCTGGGATGGGGTGGGATGGGCTACGATGGGATGGGATGGGATGGGATGGGATGGGACCGGATGGGATTGGATGGGATGGGATGGGGTGGGATGGGATTGGCTACAATGGGTTGGAATGGGATGGGATCGATGGGATGGGATGGGATGGGATGGGATGGGATGGGATGGGATGGGATGGGATGGGATGGAATGGGATCCCTGGGATGGTACGGAATGGGATCCCGGGGTTTGCGATGGGATACCTGCTATGGGATCCCTAGGATGGGATGGGATGGGATGGGATGGGATGGAATGGGATGGGACGGGATGGGATGGGATGGGGTAGGATGGGATGGGATGGGGTAGGATGGGATGGGATGGGTTGGGATGGGATGGAATCCCAGGGATGGGGACCCGGGGTCTGGATGGGATCCCTGGGATGGGATCCCTGGGATGGGATGGGATGGGATGGGTTGGGATTGGATGGGATGGGATCGGATCTGATGGGATCCCTGTGATGGGATGGGATGGGATCACTGGGATGGGATATCTGGGATGGGATGTGATGGGACGGGATGGGGTGGGATGGGATGGGGTGGGAAGCGATGGGATGGGCTACAATGGGATGGGATGGGATGGGATGGGATGGGATGGGATGGGATGGGATACGTGGGATGGGATGGGATGAGATGGGATCGTATGGGATGGGATGGGATGGAATCCCTGGGTTGGGAATGGCTGGGATGGGATACCTGGGATGGGATGGAATCCCTGGGATGAGATCGCTGGGATGGGATGGGATGGGATGGGATGGGATGGGATGGGTTGGGATGGGATGGGGTGGGATGGGATGGGCTACAATGGGATGGGATGGGATAGGATGGGATGGGATGGGATGGGATCCCTGGGATGGGATAGGATCGCTGGGATTGGATCACTGGGATGGGATGGGATCCCTGGTGTGGGATCCCTAGGATGGGATCGGATGGAATGTGATGGGATGGGATGGAATGGGATGGGATGGGATGGGATGGGATCCTTGGGATGGGATCTCTGGGATAAGATGTGATGGGATGGGATGAGACCCCTGGGATTGGATGGGATCCCTGGGATGGGATCCCTGGGATGGGATGGGATCCATGGGATGAGATGGGATGGTATGGGATGGTATGGGATGGGATGGGATGGGTTGGGATGGGATGGGATGGGATCCGTGGTATGGGATGGGATCCCTGGGATGGGATCCCTGGGATGGGATCCATGGGATGCGATTGGTTGGGATGGGTTGGGAACCGTTGGATGGGATCTTATGGGATCCCTGTGATGAGATGGGATGGGATTGGATCCCTGGGATGGGATGAGGTGGGATCCTAGGGATGGGATCCCTGGAATGTGATCCCTCGTATGGGATGGGATCCCTGGGATGGGATGGGATGGGATGGGATGGGATGGGATGGGATGGGATGGGATGGGATGGGATGGGTTGGGATGGGATGAGATCCCTGGGATGGGATGGGATGGGATCCCTGGGATGGGAACAGATGAAATGGGATCCCTTGGATGGGATGGGATGGGATCCCTGGGATGGGATCCATGGTATGGGTTACTTGGGATGGGATAGGATCCCTGGGATGGGAGAGGATGGGATGGGATGGGATGGGTTGGGATAGGATGGGATCCTTGGGATAGGATGGGATCCCTGGGATGGGATCCCTGGGATAGGATGGGATCCCTGGGTTGGGATCGAATCCCTGGGATGGCATCCCTGGGATGGGATGGAATCTCTGGGATGGGATCGCTGGGATGGGATGGGATGGGATGGGATGGGATGGGATGGGATGGGATGGGATGGGATCCCTGGTATGGGATGGGATGGGATGGGATGGGACCGGATGGGATGGAATGGGATCCCTGGGATGGTACGGAATGGGATCCCTGGGATGCGATGGGATCCCTGCTATGGGATCCCTAGGATGGGATGGGATGGGATGGAATGGGATGGGACGGGATGGGATGGGGTAGGATGGGGTAGGATGGGTTGGGATGGGATGGAATCCCAGGGATGGGGACCCGGGGTCTGGATGGGATCCCTGGGATGGGATGGGATGGGATGGGATGGGTTGGGATTGGATGGGATGGGATCGGATCTGATGGGATCCCTGTGATGGGATGGGATGGGATCACTGGGATGGGATCACTGGGATGGGATGTGATGGGACGGGATGGGGTGGGATGGGGTGGGAAGCGATGGGATGGGCTACAATGGGATGGGATGGGATGGGATGGGATGGGATGGGATGGGATGGGATGGGATGGGATGGGATGGGATGGGATGGGATGCCATGGCATGGCATGGCATGGCATGGCATGGCATGGCATGGCATGGCATGGCATGGCATGTGATCCGCGGGATGAGATGGGATGGAATGGGATACGTGGGATGGGATGGGATACGTGGGATGGGATGGGATGGGATGAGATGGGTTGGGATGGGATGGGATGGAATCCCTGGGATGAGATCGCTGGGATGGGATGGGATGGGATGGGATGGGATGGGATGGGTTGGGATGGGATGGGATGGGGTGGGATGGGATGGGCTACAATGGGATGGGATGGGATAGGATGGGATGGGATGGGATGGGATCCCTGGGATGGGATAGGATCGCTGGGATTGGATCACTGGGATGGGATGGGATCCCTGGTGTGGGATCCCTAGGATGGGATGGGATGGAATGTGATGGGATGGGATGGGATGGAATGGGATGGGATGGGATGGGATCCTTGGGTTGGGATGGGTTCCATGGGATGGGATCCCTGGGATGGGATGGGATGGGATCCCTGGGATGGGATGGGATGCCTGGGATGTTATCCCTGGGATGGGATGGGATGGGATCCCTGGGATGGGATGGGATCCCGGGGATGGGATGTGATCCCTGGGATGGGATCTCTGGGATGGGATGTGATGGGATGGGATGAGACCCCTGGGATTGGATGGGATCCCTGGGATGGGATCCCTGGGATGGGATGGGATCCATGGGATGAGATGGGATCCCTGGGATGGAATCCCTGGGATGGGATTGGATCACTGGGATGGTATGGGATGGTATGGGATGGTATGGGATGGGATGGGATGGGTTGGGATGGGATGGGATGGGATCCGTGGTATGGGATGGTGTGATGGGTTGACTTAGGAAGAGGAGACTCAGGGGAGATTCTTCCTAAGGGAGTTTCCTCTGTGGGGGTTGGGATACCTGCAACAGCCAATTAGAGGGGGTTGGTTCGCTCCGTGAGCACACATTTTGAGGGGGGTGGTCCGGAACTGACTCTCTTTGTCTTCCGGCGGCTGAGCAGGTAACACCAACCCGAGCTTCCCTCTCCCCCATGCGGGGGGGGGGGGGGGAGGCTCGGGAGGCCGCTTGGGCCCCGTTTGCCAACGAGGGGGACCCGATGGCCAGGGGGAGAAAAAAGTTGTGTGATAAGACCTTCACGGCTTCCTCCTCCACGGGCCTGCGGCTCTGGCGTGGGGGGAGGCCGACTCTTGCTGCTGCCGGCCGGGCCGGGCCTGCCCGGGTGGCCATGAGCAGTGTGGGGCTGCTGCCCAGCCCCAGAAAGGCTGGTTAACACCTCAGCCGCCCTCCCCAGCACGGCCTGAGCCTGGCCCAACTCTTGTAGTTGTGTTAAACTTTAACTCTTTAGTGTTCAGATAAGATTTGCAAAGCCTCCAGCCTTTCCCTTGAATATGAAAGGGAATAAGAAGATTTCTGAAGTCAGTGATGTAAGAGCTAAGTTTTTAAGATGGAAAAAGAATGAGAAGATGCTGAAATGGCTGAAAATCTTTTTGTGAAATTGTAGGAATGAACTGATGTACTGAATATTCCTATAAACCATGGAAAGAGACATGGGGGGATGAAAATGTTCCATTTAATAGATGATTTGACTAAAGAGCACCTGTGTTGAGAATTTCTGTCCTGAGAAAAGAAGGGGATTTTGGTTTTCTGAAGATAAAGCCTGAGCAGAGAAAAAAGGTCAGAGAGAATCTTTGCGGTTGAACATTTCATTCTTAAAAGTAATACCCCATGGAGCAGACATGGCCCACATCTACAACTTTGGGACAGCTGTAGAGGTGGGAGGAGCGTCACGGTTGCAGGTTCCCGGGCTGATGCAAATCGTGAAAGATAAAACCACAAGAGAACTGTTTTTTCCTTCTTGTGGGAAAAATCCCTACAACTTCAACAAGAAGAGGCTTCTCTCTCCAGAAGTGAACTGAGAAAGACTAAATTGGGCACTGACCGAAGTATTTGTTATATGTTTGTTTTGTTATGAAGATTGGGAGAGGGAGGGAAGGAGTGATCTAAAAAATCTTATTCTGAATTTTTTTTTTCCTCTCTTTTTGTTTGTGTAGTTAATAAATTTTCTTTTGTACTCTCTCAAGTTTTAGGCCTGCCTTGCTCTTTTGCTCCTGGTTCTGTCTCACAACAAGAAAAATAAGTTTATTCAAATTGGCAACTCAAACTCAAGACATTGATTTGGTGCGTTGGCCGGGAAAGTCAAAATTAAACCAAGACAGATGGGATCCCTGGGATGGGATCCCTGGGATGGGATCCATGGGATGCGATTGGTTGGGATGGGTTGGGAACCGTTGGATGGGATCTTATGGGATCCCTGTGATGAGATGGGATGGGATTGGATCCCTGGGATGGGATGAGGTGGGATCCTAGGGATGGGATCCCTGGAATGTGATCCCTCGTATGGGATGGGATCCCTGGGATGGGATGGGATGGGATGGGATGGGATGGGATGGGATGGGATGGGATGGGATGGGATGAGATCCCTGGGATGGGATGGGATGGGATCCCTGGGATGGGAACAGATGAAATGGGATCCCTTGGATGGGATGGGATGGGATCCCTGGGATGGGATCCATGGTATGGGTTACTTGGGATGGGATAGGATCCCTGGGATGGGAGAGGATGGGATGGGATGGGATGGGTTGGGATAGGATGGGATCCTTGGGATGGGATGGGATCCCTGGGATGGGATCCCTGGGATAGGATGGGATCCCTGGGTTGGGATCGAATCCCTGGGATGGCATCCCTGGGATGGGATGGAATCTCTGGGATGGGATCGCTGGGATGGGATGGGATGGGATGGGATGGGATGGGATGGGATGGGATGGGATGGGATCCCTGGTATGGGATGGGATGGGATGGGACCGGATGGGATTGGATGGGATGGGATGGGGTGGGATGGGATTGGCTACAATGGGTTGGAATGGGATGGGATCGATGGGATGGGATGGGATGGGATGGGGTGGGATGGGATGGAATGGGATCCCAGGGATGGTACGGAATGGGATCCCTGGGATGCGATGGGATCCCTGCTATGGGATCCCTAGGATGGGATGGGATGGGATGGAATGGGATGGGACGGGATGGGATGGGATGGGGTAGGATGGGGTAGGATGGGTTGGGATGGGATGGAATCCCAGGGATGGGGACCCGGGGTCTGGATGGGATCCCTGGGATGGGATGGGATGGGTTGGGATTGGATGGGATGGGATCGGATCTGATGGGATCCCTGTGATGGGATGGGATGGGATCACTGGGATGGGATCACTGGGATGGGATGTGATGGGACGGGATGGGGTGGGATGGGGTGGGAAGCGATGGGATGGGCTACAATGGGATGGGATGGGATGGGATGGGATGGGATGGGATGGGATGGGATGGGATGGGATGCCATGGCATGGCATGGCATGGGATCCGCGGGATGAGATGGGATGGAATGGGATACGTGGGATGGGATGGGATACGTGGGATGGGATGGGATGGGATGGGATGAGATGGGATGGGATGGGATGGGATGGGATGGGATCCCTGGGTTGGGAATGGCTGGGATGGGATACCTGGGATGGGATGGAATCCCTGGGATGAGATCGCTGGGATGGGATGAGATGGGATGGGATGGGATGGGATGGGTTGGGATGGGATGGGATGGGGTGGGATGGGATGGGCTACAATGGGATGGGATGGGATAGGATGGGATGGGATGGGATGCCATGGCATGGGATCCGCGGGATGAGATGGAATGGGATGGGATACGTGGGATGGGATGGGATACGTGGGATGGGATGGGATGAGATGGGATGGGATGGGATGGGATGGGATGGGATGGGATGGGATGGGATGGGATGGGTTGGGATGGGATGGGGTGGGATGGGATGGGCTACAATGGGATGGGATGGGATAGGATGGGATGGGATGGGATCCCTGGGATGGGATAGGATCGCTGGGATTGGATCACTGGGATGGGATGGGATCCCTGGTGTGGGATCCCTAGGATGGGATGGGATGGGATGGAATGTGATGGGATGGGATGGAATGGGATGGGATGGGATGGGATGGGATCCTTGGGATGGAATGGGATGGGATGGGATGGGATGGGATGGGATGAGATGGGATGGGATGGGATGGGATGGGATGGGATGGGATCCCTGGGTTGGGAATGGCTGGGATGGGATACCTGGGATGGGATGGAATCCCTGGGATGAGATCGCTGGGATGGGATGGGATGGGATGGGATGGGATGGGATGGGATGGGATGGGGTGGGATGGGATGGGCTACAATGGGATGGGATGGGATAGGATGGGATGGGATGGGATGCCATGGCATGGGATCCGCGGGATGAGATGGAATGGGATGGGATACGTGGGATGGGATGGGATACGTGGGATGGGATGGGATGAGATGGGATGGGATGGGATGGGATGGGATGGGATGGGTTGGGATGGGATGGGGTGGGATGGGATGGGCTACAATGGGATGGGATGGGATAGGATGGGATGGGATGGGATCCCTGGGATGGGATAGGATCGCTGGGATTGGATCACTGGGATGGGATGGGATCCCTGGTGTGGGATCCCTAGGATGGGATGGGATGGGATGGAATGTGATGGGATGGGATGGAATGGGATGGGATGGGATGGGATGGGATCCTTGGGATGGAATGGGATGGGATGGGATGGGATCCTTGGGTTGGGATGGGTTCCATGGGATGGGATCCCTGGGATGGGATGGGATGGGATCCCTGGGATGGGATGGGATGCCTGGGATGTTATCCCTGGGATGGGATGGGATGGGATCCCTGGGATGGGATGGGATCCCGGGGATGGGATGTGATCCCTGGGATGGGATCTCTGGGATGGGATGTGATGGGATGGGATGAGACCCCTGGGATTGGATGGGATCCCTGGGATGGGATCCCTGGGATGGGATGGGATCCATGGGATGAGATGGGATCCCTGGGATGGAATCCCTGGGATGGGATTGGATCACTGGGATGGTATGGGATGGTATGGGATGGTATGGGATGGGATGGGATGGGTTGGGATGGGATGGGATGGGATCCGTGGTATGGGATGGTGTGATGGGTTGACTTAGGAAGAGGAGACTCAGGGGAGATTCTTCCTAAGGGAGTTTCCTCTGTGGGGGTTGGGATACCTGCAACAGCCAATTAGAGGGGGTTGGTTCGCTCCGTGAGCACACATTTTGAGGGGGGTGGTCCGGAACTGACTCTCTTTGTCTTCCGGCGGCTGAGCAGGTAACACCAACCCGAGCTTCCCTCTCCCCCATGCGGGGGGGGGGGGGGAGGCTCGGGAGGCCGCTTGGGCCCCGTTTGCCAACGAGGGGGACCCGATGGCCAGGGGGAGAAAAAAGTTGTGTGATAAGACCTTCACGGCTTCCTCCTCCACGGGCCTGCGGCTCTGGCGTGGGGGGAGGCCGACTCTTGCTGCTGCCGGCCGGGCCGGGCCTGCCCGGGTGGCCATGAGCAGTGTGGGGCTGCTGCCCAGCCCCAGAAAGGCTGGTTAACACCTCAGCCGCCCTCCCCAGCACGGCCTGAGCCTGGCCCAACTCTTGTAGTTGTGTTAAACTTTAACTCTTTAGTGTTCAGATAAGATTTGCAAAGCCTCCAGCCTTTCCCTTGAATATGAAAGGGAATAAGAAGATTTCTGAAGTCAGTGATGTAAGAGCTAAGTTTTTAAGATGGAAAAAGAATGAGAAGATGCTGAAATGGCTGAAAATCTTTTTGTGAAATTGTAGGAATGAACTGATGTACTGAATATTCCTATAAACCATGGAAAGAGACATGGGGGGATGAAAATGTTCCATTTAATAGATGATTTGACTAAAGAGCACCTGTGTTGAGAATTTCTGTCCTGAGAAAAGAAGGGGATTTTGGTTTTCTGAAGATAAAGCCTGAGCAGAGAAAAAAGGACAGAGAGAATCTTTGCGGTTGAACATTTCATTCTTAAAAGTAATACCCCATGGAGCAGACATGGCCCACATCTACAACTTTGGGACAGCTGTAGAGGTGGGAGGAGCGTCACGGTTGCAGGTTCCCGGGCGGATGCAAATCGTGAAAGATAAAACCACAAGAGAACTGTTTTTTCCTTCTTGTGGGAAAAATCCCTACAACTTCAACAAGAAGAGGCTTCTCTCTCCAGAAGTGAACTGAGAAAGACTAAATTGGGCACTGACCGAAGTATTTGTTATATGTTTGTTTTGTTATGAAGATTGGGAGAGGGAGGGAAGGAGTGATCTAAAAAATCTTATTCTGAATTTTTTTTTTCCTCTCTTTTTGTTTGTGTAGTTAATAAATTTTCTTTTGTACTCTCTCAAGTTTTAGGCCTGCCTTGCTCTTTTGCTCCTGGTTCTGTCTCACAACAAGAAAAATAAGTTTATTCAAATTGGCAACTCAAACTCAAGACATTGATTTGGTGCGTTGGCCGGGAAAGTCAAAATTAAACCAAGACAGATGGGATCCCTGGGATGGGATCCCTGGGATGGGATCCATGGGATGCGATTGGTTGGGATGGGTTGGGAACCGTTGGATGGGATCTTATGGGATCCCTGTGATGAGATGGGATGGGATTGGATCCCTGGGATGGGATGAGGTGGGATCCTAGGGATGGGATCCCTGGAATGTGATCCCTCGTATGGGATGGGATCCCTGGGATGGGATGGGATGGGATGGGATGGGATGGGATGGGATGGGATGGGTTGGGATGGGATGAGATCCCTGGGATGGGATGGGATGGGATCCCTGGGATGGGAACAGATGAAATGGGATCCCTTGGATGGGATGGGATGGGATCCCTGGGATGGGATCCATGGTATGGGTTACTTGGGATGGGATAGGATCCCTGGGATGGGAGAGGATGGGATGGGATGGGATGGGTTGGGATAGGATGGGATCCTTGGGATGGGATGGGATCCCTGGGATGGGATCCCTGGGATAGGATGGGATCCCTGGGTTGGGATCGAATCCCTGGGATGGCATCCCTGGGATGGGATGGAATCTCTGGGATGGGATCGCTGGGATGGGATGGGATGGGATGGGATGGGATGGGATGGGATGGGATGGGATGGGATGGGATGGGATGGGATCCCTGGTATGGGATGGGATGGGATGGGACCGGATGGGATTGGATGGGATGGGATGGGGTGGGATGGGATTGGCTACAATGGGTTGGAATGGGATGGGATCGATGGGATGGGATGGGATGGGATGGGGTGGGATGGGATGGAATGGGATCCCAGGGATGGTACGGAATGGGATCCCTGGGATGCGATGGGATCCCTGCTATGGGATCCCTAGGATGGGATGGGATGGGATGGAATGGGATGGGACGGGATGGGATGGGATGGGGTAGGATGGGGTAGGATGGGTTGGGATGGGATGGAATCCCAGGGATGGGGACCCGGGGTCTGGATGGGATCCCTGGGATGGGATGGGATGGGTTGGGATTGGATGGGATGGGATCGGATCTGATGGGATCCCTGTGATGGGATGGGATGGGATCACTGGGATGGGATCACTGGGATGGGATGTGATGGGACGGGATGGGGTGGGATGGGGTGGGAAGCGATGGGATGGGCTACAATGGGATGGGATGGGATGGGATGGGATGGGATGGGATGGGATGGGATGGGATGGGATGGGATGGGATGGGATGGGATGCCATGGCATGGCATGGCATGGCATGGCATGGCATGGGATCCGCGGGATGAGATGGGATGGAATGGGATACGTGGGATGGGATGGGATACGTGGGATGGGATGGGATGGGATGGGATGAGATGGGATGGGATGGGATGGGATGGGATCCCTGGGTTGGGAATGGCTGGGATGGGATACCTGGGATGGGATGGAATCCCTGGGATGAGATCGCTGGGATGGGATGGGATGGGATGGGATGGGATGGGATGGGTTGGGATGGGATGGGATGGGGTGGGATGGGATGGGCTACAATGGGATGGGATGGGATAGGATGGGATGGGATGGGATGCCATGGCATGGGATCCGCGGGATGAGATGGAATGGGATGGGATACGTGGGATGGGATGGGATACGTGGGATGGGATGGGATGAGATGGGATGGGATGGGATGGGATGGGATGGGATGGGATGGGATGGGATGGGTTGGGATGGGATGGGGTGGGATGGGATGGGCTACAATGGGATGGGATGGGATAGGATGGGATGGGATGGGATCCCTGGGATGGGATAGGATCGCTGGGATTGGATCACTGGGATGGGATGGGATCCCTGGTGTGGGATCCCTAGGATGGGATGGGATGGGATGGAATGTGATGGGATGGGATGGAATGGGATGGGATGGGATGGGATGGGATCCTTGGGATGGGATGGGATGGGATGGGATCCCTGGGATGGGATGGGATCCCTGGGATGGGATTGCTGGGATGGGATGGGATCCCTGGGATGGGATGGGATGGGATCCCTGGGATGGGATGGGATGGGATCCCTGGGATGGGATCCCTGGGATGGGATCCATGGGATGGGTTACTTGGGATGGGATAGGATCCCTGGGATGGGAGAGGATGGGATGGGATGGGATGGGATCCCTGCTATTTGATCCCTAGGATGGGATGGGATGGGATGGAATGGGATGGGACGGGATGGGATGGGATGGGGTAGGATGGGGTAGGATGGGATGGGATGGGTTGGGATGGGATGGAATCCCAGGGATGGGGACCCGGGGATGGGATGGGATCCCTGGGATGGGATGGGATGGGATGGGTTGGGATTGGATGGGATGGGATCGGATCTGATGGGATCCCTGTGATGGGATGGGATGGGATCACTGGAATGGGATCACTGGGATGGGATGTGATGGGACGGGATGGGGTGGGATGGGGTGGGAAGCGATGGGATGGGCTACAATGGGATGGGATGGGATGGGATGGGATGGGATGGGATGGGATGGGATGGAATGGGATACGTGGGATGGGATGGGATACGTGGGATGGGATGGGATGGGATGGGATGAGATGGGATGGGATGGGAGGGGATGGGATGAGTTGGGATGGGATGGGATGGGGTGGGATGGGATGGGCTACAATGGGATGGGATGGGATGCCATGGCATGGGATCCGCGGGATGAGATGGAATGGGATGGGATACGTGGGATGGGATGAGATGGGATGGGATGGGATGGGATGGGATGGGTTGGGTTGGGATGGGGTGGGATGGGATGGGCTACAATGGGATGGGTTGGGATAGGATGGGATGGGATGGGATCCCTGGGATGGGATAGGATCGCTGGGATTGGATCACTGGGATGGGATGGGATCCCTGGTGTGGGATCCCTAGGATGGGATGGGATGGAATGGGATGGGATGGGATGGAATGGGATGGGATGGGATGGGATGGGATCCTTGGGATGGGATGGGATGGGATCCCTGGGATGGGATGGGATCCCAGGGATGGGATTGCTGGGATGGGATGGGATCCCTGGGATGGGATGGGATGGGATCCCTGGGATGGGATGGGATGCCTGGGATGGGTTGGGATCCCTGGGATGGGATGGGATCCCTGGGATGGGATCCATGGGATGGGTTACTTGGGATGGGATAGGATCCCTGGGATGGGAGAGAATGGGATGGGATGGGATGGGATGGGTTGGGATGGGATGGGATCCCTGGGATGGGATGGGATCCCTGGGATGGGATCCCTGGAATGTGATCCCTCCTATGGGATGGGATCCCTGGGATGGGATGAGGTGGGATCCTAGGGATGGGATCCCTGGAATGTGATCCCTCGTATGGGATGGGATCCCTGGGATGGGATGGGATGGGATGGGATGGGATGGGATGGGTTGGGATTGGATGGGATGGGATGGGATGGGATCGGATGGGATCCCTGGGATGGGATGGGATCCCTGGGATGGGATATCTGGGATGGGATGTGATGGGACGGGATGGGGTGGGATGGGATGGGGTGGGAAGCGATGGGATGGGCTACAATGGGATGGGATGGTATGGGATGGGATGGGATGGGATGGGATGGGATAGGATGGGATGGGATGGGATGTGTTGGGATGGGTTTGGATGGGATGGGATCCCTGGGATGGGATGGGATGCCATGGCATGGGATCCGCGGGATGAGATGGGATGGGATGGGATACGTGGGATGGGATGGGATCCCTGGGATGGGATGGGATGAGATGGGAAAGGATGGGATGGGATGGGATCCCTGGGATGGGATTGGCTGGGATGCGATCCCTGGGATGGGATGGAATCCCTGGGATGGGATCCTGGGATAGGATGGGATCCCTGGGTTGGGATCGAATCTCTGGGATGGGATCCCTGGAATGGGATGGAATCTCTGGGATGGGATCCCTGGGATGGGATGGGATGGGATGGGATGGGATGGGATGGGATGGAATGGGATGGGATCCCTGGGATGGGATGGGATCCCTGGGATGTTATCCCTGGGATGGGATGGGATCCCTGGGATGGGATGGGATCCCAGGGATGGGATGGGATGCCTTGGTTGGGATGGGTACCATGGGATGGGATCCCTGGAATGGGATGGGATCCGTGGGATGTGATGGGATGCGATTCCTGGGATGGGAATGGGTGGGATGGGATGGGATGGGATGGGATGGGATGGGATCCCTGGGATGGGATGGTATACCTGGGATGGGATTGGTTGGGATGGGATCCCTGGGATGGGATGGAATACCTGGCATGAGATAGCAGGGATGATGGGATGGGATGGGATGGGATGGGATGGGATGGGATGGGATGGGATGGGATGGTATGGGATGGGATGGGATCCCTGGGATGGGATGGGATGGGATGGGACCGGATGGGATTGGATGGGATGGGATGGGGTGGGATGGGATTGGCTACAATGGGTTGGAATGGGATGGGATCGATGGGATGGGATGGGATGGGATGGGATGGGATGGAATGGGATCCCTGGGATGGTACGGAATGGGATCCCGGGGTTTGCGATGGGATACCTGCTATGGGATCCCTAGGATGGGATGGGATGGGATGGGATGGGATGGAATGGGATGGGACGGGATGGGATGGGATGGGGTAGGATGGGATGGGATGGGGTAGGATGGGATGGGATGGGTTGGGATGGGATGGAATCCCAGGGATGGGGACCCGGGGTCTGGATGGGATCCCTGGGATGGGATCCCTGGGATGGGATGGGATGGGATGGGTTGGGATAGGTTGGGATGGGATCGGATCTGATGGGATCCCTGTGATGGGATGGGATGGGATCACTGGGATGGGATATCTGGGATGGGATGTGATGGGACGGGATGGGGTTGGATGGGATGGGGTGGGAAGCGATGGGATGGGCTACAATGGGATGGGATGGGATGGGATGGGATGGGATGGGATGGGATGGGATGGGTTTGGATGGGATGGGATCCCTGGGATGGGATGGGATGGGATGGGATGCCATGGCATGGCATGGGATCCGCGGGATGAGATGGGATGGGATGGGATGCGTGGGATGGGATGGGATACGTGGGATGGGATGGGATGAGATGGGATGGGATGGGATGGGATGGGATGGGATGGAATTCCTGGGTTGGGAATGGCTGGGATGGGATACCTGGGATGGGATGGAATCCCTGGGATGAGATCGCTGGGATGGGATGGGATGGGATGGGATGGGATGGGATGGGATGGGGTGGGATGGGATGGGCCACAATGGGATGGGATGGGATGGGATAGGATGGGATGGGATGGGATGGGATCCCTGGGATGGGATAGGATCGCTGGGATTGGATCACTGGGATGGGATGGGATCCCTGGTGTGGGATCCCTAGGATGGGATGGGATGGAATGTGATGGGATGGGATGGAATGGGATGGGATGGGATCCTTGGGATGGGATGGGATGGGATCCCTGGGATGGGATGGGATCCCTGGGATGGGATCTCTGGGATAAGATGTGATGGGATGGGATGAGACCCCTGGGATTGGATGGGATCCCTGGGATGGGATCCCTGGGATGGGATGGGATCCATGGGATGAGATGGGATCCCTGGGATGGGATCCATGGGATGGGATTGGTTGGGATGGGTTGGGAACCGTTGGATGGGATCTTATGGGATCCCTGTGATGAGATGGGATGGGATTGGATCCCTGGGATGGGATGAGGTGGGATCCTAGGGATGGGATCCCTGGAATGTGATCCCTCGTATGGGATGGGATCCCTGGGATGGGATGGGATGGGATGGGATGGGATACGTGGGATGGGATGGGATGGGATGGGATGGGATGGGATGGGATGGGATGGGATGGGACGGGATGGGATGGGATGGGGTAGGATGGGATGGGATGTGGTAGGATGGGATGGGTTGGGATGGGATGGGATCCCTGGCATGGGATGGGATCCCTGGGATGGGATCTCTGGGATCCGATGGTATCCATAGGATGGGATGGCTTGGGATGGGATGGAATCCCAGGGATGGGGACCCGGGGATGGGATGGGATCCCTGGGATGGGATCCCTGGGATGGGATGGGATGGGATGGGTTGGGATTGGATGGGATGGGATGGGATGGGATCGGATGGGATCCCTGGGATGGGATCCCTGGGATGGGATATCTGGGATGGGATGTGATGGGACGGGATGGGGTGGGATGGGATGGGGTGGGAAGCGATGGGATGGGCTACAATGGGATGGGATGGTATGGTATGGGATGGGATGGGATGGGATGGGATGGGATGGGATGGGATAGGATGGGATGGGATGGGATGGGATGTGTTGGGATGGGTTTGGATGGGATGGGATCCCTGGGATGGGATGGGATGCCATGGCATGGGATTCGCGGGATGAGATGGGATGGGATGGGATACGTGGGATGGGATGGGATCCCTGGGATGGGATTGGATGATATGGGAAAGGATGGGATGTGATGGGATCCCTGGTTTGGGATTGGCTGGGATGCGATCCCTGGGATGGGATGGAATCCCTGGGATGGGATCCTGGGATAGGATGGGATCCCTGGGTTGGGATCGAATCTCTGGGATGGGATCCCTGGGATGGGATGGAATCTCTGGGATGGGATCCCTGGGATGGGATGGGATGGGATGGGATGGGATGGGATGGGATGGGATGGAATGGGATGGGATCCCTGGGATGGGATGGGATCCCTGGGATGTTATCCGTGGGATCGGATGGGATCCCTGGGATGGGATGGGATCCCAGGGATGGGATGGGATCCCTTGGTTGGGATGGGTACCATGGGATGGGATCCCTGGAATGGGATGGGATCCGTGGGATGTGATGGGATGCGATTCCTGGGATGGGAATGGGTGGGATGGGATGGTATGGGATGGGATCCGTGGGATGGGATGGTATACCTGGGATGGGATTGGTTGGGATGGGATCCCTGGGATGGGATGGAATACCTGGCATGAGATGGCAGGGATGATGGGATGGGATGGGATGGGATGGGATGGGATGGGATGGGATCCCTGGGATGGGATGGGATGGGATGGGACCGGATGGGATTGGATGGGATGGGATGGGGTGGGATGGGATTGGCTACAATGGGTTGGAATGGGATGGGATCGATGGGATGGGATGGGATGGGATGGGATGGGATGGGATGGGATGGAATGGGATCCCTGGGATGGTACGGAATGGGATCCCGGTGTTTGCGATGGGATACCTGCTATGGGATCCCGAGGATGGGATGGAATGGGATGGGACGGGATGGGATGGGATGGGGTAGGATGGGATGGGATGGGGTAGGATGGGATGGGATGGGTTGGGATGGGATGGAATCCCAGGGATGGGGACCCGGGGTCTGGATGGGATCCCTGGGATGGGATGGGTTGGGATAGGATGGGATGGGATCGGATCTGATGGGATCCCTGTGATGGGATGGGATGGGATCACTGGGATGGGATATCTGGGATGGGATGTGATGGGACGGGATGGGGTGGGATGGGATGGGGTGGGAAGCGATGGGATGGGCTACAATGGGATGGGATGGGATGGGATGGGATGGGATGGGATGGGTTTGGATGGGATGGGATCCCTGGGATGGGATGGGATGGGATGGGATGGGATGGGATGGGATGGAATCCCTGGGTTGGGAATGGCTGGGATGGGATACCTGGGATGGGATGGAATCCCTGGGATGAGATCGCTGGGATGGGATGGGATGGGATGGGATGGGATGGGCTACAATGGGATGGGATGGGATAGGATGGGATGGGATGGGATGGGATCCCTGGGATGGGATAGGATCGCTGGGATTGGATCACTGGGATGGGATGGGATCCCTGGTGTGGGATCCCTAGGATGGGATGGGATGGAATGTGATGGGATGGGATGGAATGGGATGGGATGGGATCCTTCGGATGGGATGGGATGGGATCCCTGGGATGGGATGGGATCCCTGGGATGGGATCTCTGGGATGGGATGGGATCCATGGGATGAGATGGGATCCCTGGGATGGGATCCCTGGGATGGGATCCATGGGATGGGATTCGTTGGGATGGGTTGGGAACCGTTGGATGGGATCTTATGGGATCCCTGTGATGAGATGGGATGGGATTGGATCCCTGGGATGGGATGAGGTGGGATCCTAGGGATGGGATCCCTGGAATGTGATCCCTCGTATGGGATGGGATCCCTGGGATGGGATACGTGGGATGGGATGGGATGGGATGGGATGGGATGGGATGGGATGGGATGGGATGGGATGGGATGGGATGGGACAGGATGGGATGGGGTAGGATGGGATGGGATGGGTTGGGATGGGATGGTATCCCTGGCATGGGATGGGATCCCTGGGATGGGATCTCTGGGATCCGATGGTATCCATGGGATGGGATGGGTTGGGATGGGATGGAATCCCCGGGATGGGGACCCGGGGATGGGATGGGATCCCTGGGATGGGATCCCTGGGATGGGATGGGA
The DNA here is from genome assembly GCF_052056855.1 of Sturnus vulgaris. Taxonomy (NCBI): domain Eukaryota; kingdom Metazoa; phylum Chordata; class Aves; order Passeriformes; family Sturnidae; genus Sturnus; species Sturnus vulgaris. The sequence goes on from NC_142282.1 coordinate 69,483,963, forward strand.
TGGGATGGGATGGGGTGGGATGGGATGGGCTACAATGGGATGGGATGGGATGCCATGGCATGGGATCCGCGGGATGAGATGGAATGGCATGGGATACGTGGGATGGGATGAGATGGGATGGGATGGGATGGGATGGGATGGGTTGGGTTGGGATGGGGTGGGATGGGATGGGCTACAATGGGATGGGTTGGGATAGGATGGGATGGGATGGGATCCCTGGGATGGGATAGGATCGCTGGGATTGGATCACTGGGATGGGATGGGATCCCTGGTGTGGGATCCCTAGGATGGGATGGGATGGAATGGGATGGGATGGGATGGAATGGGATGGGATGGGATGGGATGGGATCCTTGGGATGGGATGGGATGGGATCCCTGGGATGGGATGGGATCCCAGGGATGGGATTGCTGGGATGGGATGGGATCCCTGGGATGGGATGGGATGGGATCCCTGGGATGGGATGGGATGCCTGGGATGGGTTGGGATCCCTGGGATGGGATGGGATCCCTGGGATGGGATCCATGGGATGGGTTACTTGGGATGGGATAGGATCCCTGGGATGGGAGAGAATGGGATGGGATGGGATGGGATGGGTTGGGATGGGATGGGATCCCTGGGATGGGATGGGATCCCTGGGATGGGATCCCTGGAATGTGATCCCTCCTATGGGATGGGATCCCTGGGATGGGATGAGGTGGGATCCTAGGGATGGGATCCCTGGAATGTGATCCCTCGTATGGGATGGGATCCCTGGGATGGGATGGGATGGGATGGGATGGGATGGGATGGGTTGGGATTGGATGGGATGGGATGGGATGGGATGGGATGGGATCCCTGGGATGGGATGGGATCCCTGGGATGGGATATCTGGGATGGGATGTGATGGGACGGGATGGGGTGGGATGGGATGGGGTGGGAAGCGATGGGATGGGCTACAATGGGATGGGATGGTATGGGATGGGATGGGATGGGATGGGATGGGATAGGATGGGATGGGATGGGATGTGTTGGGATGGGTTTGGATGGGATGGGATCCCTGGGATGGGATGGGATGCCATGGCATGGGATCCGCGGGATGAGATGGGATGGGATGGGATACGTGGGATGGGATGGGATCCCTGGGATGGGATGGGATGAGATGGGAAAGGATGGGATGGGATGGGATCCCTGGGATGGGATTGGCTGGGATGCGATCCCTGGGATGGGATGGAATCCCTGGGATGGGATCCTGGGATAGGATGGGATCCCTGGGTTGGGATCGAATCTCTGGGATGGGATCCCTGGGATGGGATGGAATCTCTGGGATGGGATCCCTGGGATGGGATGGGATGGGATGGGATGGGATGGGATGGGATGGGATGGAATGGGATGGGATGGAATGGGATGGGATCCCTGGGATGGGATGGGATCCCTGGGATGTTATCCCTGGGATGGGATGGGATCCCTGGGATGGGATGGGATCCCAGGGATGGGATGGGATGCCTTGGTTGGGATGGGTACCATGGGATGGGATCCCTGGAATGGGATGGGATCCGTGGGATGTGATGGGATGCGATTCCTGGGATGGGAATGGGTGGGATGGGATGGGATGGGATGGGATGGGATCCCTGGGATGGGATGGTATACCTGGGATGGGATTGGTTGGGATGGGATCCCTGGGATGGGATGGAATACCTGGCATGAGATAGCAGGGATGATGGGATGGGATGGGATGGGATGGGATGGGATGGGATGGGATGGGATGGGATGGGATGGGATCCCTGGGATGGGATGGGATGGGATGGGACCGGATGGGATTGGATGGGATGGGATGGGGTGGGATGGGATTGGCTACAATGGGTTGGAATGGGATGGGATCGATGGGATGGGATGGGATGGGATGGGATGGGATGGAATGGGATCCCTGGGATGGTACGGAATGGGATCCCGGGGTTTGCGATGGGATACCTGCTATGGGATCCCTAGGATGGGATGGGATGGGATGGGATGGGATGGAATGGGATGGGACGGGATGGGATGGGATGGGGTAGGATGGGATGGGGTAGGATGGGATGGGATGGGTTGGGATGGGATGGAATCCCAGGGATGGGGACCCGGGGTCTGGATGGGATCCCTGGGATGGGATCCCTGGGATGGGATGGGATGGGATGGGATGGGTTGGGATAGGTTGGGATGGGATCGGATCTGATGGGATCCCTGTGATGGGATGGGATGGGATCACTGGGATGGGATATCTGGGATGGGATGTGATGGGACGGGATGGGGTTGGATGGGATGGGGTGGGAAGCGATGGGATGGGCTACAATGGGATGGGATGGGATGGGATGGGATGGGATGGGATGGGATGGGATGGGATGGGATGGGATGGGTTTGGATGGGATGGGATCCCTGGGATGGGATGGGATGGGATGGGATGCCATGGCATGGCATGGGATCCGCGGGATGAGATGGGATGGGATGGGATGCGTGGGATGGGATGGGATACGTGGGATGGGATGGGATCCCTGGGATGGGATCCATGGGATGGGATTCGTTGGGATGGGTTGGGAACCGTTGGATGGGATCTTATGGGATCCCTGTGATGAGATGGGATGGGATTGGATCCCTGGGATGGGATGAGGTGGGATCCTAGGGATGGGATCCCTGGAATGTGATCCCTCGTATGGGATGGGATCCCTGGGATGGGATACGTGGGATGGGATGGGATGGGATGGGATGGGATGGGATGGGATGGGATGGGATGGGATGGGATGGGATGGGACAGGATGGGATGGGGTAGGATGGGATGGGATGGGTTGGGATGGGATGGTATCCCTGGCATGGGATGGGATCCCTGGGATGGGATCTCTGGGATCCGATGGTATCCATGGGATGGGATGGGTTGGGATGGGATGGAATCCCCGGGATGGGGACCCGGGGATGGGATGGGATCCCTGGGATGGGATCCCTGGGATGGGATGGGATGGGATGGGATGGGGTGGGATGGGATGGGCTACAATGGGATGGGATGGGATGCCATGGCATGGGATCCGCGGGATGAGATGGAATGGCATGGGATACGTGGGATGGGATGAGATGGGATGGGATGGGATGGGATGGGATGGGTTGGGTTGGGATGGGGTGGGATGGGATGGGCTACAATGGGATGGGTTGGGATAGGATGGGATGGGATGGGATCCCTGGGATGGGATAGGATCGCTGGGATTGGATCACTGGGATGGGATGGGATCCCTGGTGTGGGATCCCTAGGATGGGATGGGATGGAATGGGATGGGATGGGATGGAATGGGATGGGATGGGATGGGATGGGATCCTTGGGATGGGATGGGATGGGATCCCTGGGATGGGATGGGATCCCAGGGATGGGATTGCTGGGATGGGATGGGATCCCTGGGATGGGATGGGATGGGATCCCTGGGATGGGATGGGATGCCTGGGATGGGTTGGGATCCCTGGGATGGGATGGGATCCCTGGGATGGGATCCATGGGATGGGTTACTTGGGATGGGATAGGATCCCTGGGATGGGAGAGAATGGGATGGGATGGGATGGGATGGGTTGGGATGGGATGGGATCCCTGGGATGGGATGGGATCCCTGGGATGGGATCCCTGGAATGTGATCCCTCCTATGGGATGGGATCCCTGGGATGGGATGAGGTGGGATCCTAGGGATGGGATCCCTGGAATGTGATCCCTCGTATGGGATGGGATCCCTGGGATGGGATGGGATGGGATGGGATGGGATGGGATGGGTTGGGATTGGATGGGATGGGATGGGATGGGATGGGATGGGATCCCTGGGATGGGATGGGATCCCTGGGATGGGATATCTGGGATGGGATGTGATGGGACGGGATGGGGTGGGATGGGATGGGGTGGGAAGCGATGGGATGGGCTACAATGGGATGGGATGGTATGGGATGGGATGGGATGGGATGGGATGGGATAGGATGGGATGGGATGGGATGTGTTGGGATGGGTTTGGATGGGATGGGATCCCTGGGATGGGATGGGATGCCATGGCATGGGATCCGCGGGATGAGATGGGATGGGATGGGATACGTGGGATGGGATGGGATCCCTGGGATGGGATGGGATGAGATGGGAAAGGATGGGATGGGATGGGATCCCTGGGATGGGATTGGCTGGGATGCGATCCCTGGGATGGGATGGAATCCCTGGGATGGGATCCTGGGATAGGATGGGATCCCTGGGTTGGGATCGAATCTCTGGGATGGGATCCCTGGGATGGGATGGAATCTCTGGGATGGGATCCCTGGGATGGGATGGGATGGGATGGGATGGGATGGGATGGGATGGGATGGGATGGAATGGGATGGGATGGAATGGGATGGGATCCCTGGGATGGGATGGGATCCCTGGGATGTTATCCCTGGGATGGGATGGGATCCCTGGGATGGGATGGGATCCCAGGGATGGGATGGGATGCCTTGGTTGGGATGGGTACCATGGGATGGGATCCCTGGAATGGGATGGGATCCGTGGGATGTGATGGGATGCGATTCCTGGGATGGGAATGGGTGGGATGGGATGGGATGGGATGGGATGGGATCCCTGGGATGGGATGGTATACCTGGGATGGGATTGGTTGGGATGGGATCCCTGGGATGGGATGGAATACCTGGCATGAGATAGCAGGGATGATGGGATGGGATGGGATGGGATGGGATGGGATGGGATGGGATGGGATGGGATGGGATGGGATCCCTGGGATGGGATGGGATGGGATGGGACCGGATGGGATTGGATGGGATGGGATGGGGTGGGATGGGATTGGCTACAATGGGTTGGAATGGGATGGGATCGATGGGATGGGATGGGATGGGATGGGATGGGATGGAATGGGATCCCTGGGATGGTACGGAATGGGATCCCGGGGTTTGCGATGGGATACCTGCTATGGGATCCCTAGGATGGGATGGGATGGGATGGGATGGGATGGAATGGGATGGGACGGGATGGGATGGGATGGGGTAGGATGGGATGGGATGGGGTAGGATGGGATGGGATGGGTTGGGATGGGATGGAATCCCAGGGATGGGGACCCGGGGTCTGGATGGGATCCCTGGGATGGGATCCCTGGGATGGGATGGGATGGGATGGGATGGGTTGGGATAGGTTGGGATGGGATCGGATCTGATGGGATCCCTGTGATGGGATGGGATGGGATCACTGGGATGGGATATCTGGGATGGGATGTGATGGGACGGGATGGGGTTGGATGGGATGGGGTGGGAAGCGATGGGATGGGCTACAATGGGATGGGATGGGATGGGATGGGATGGGATGGGATGGGATGGGATGGGATGGGATGGGTTTGGATGGGATGGGATCCCTGGGATGGGATGGGATGGGATGGGATGCCATGGCATGGCATGGGATCCGCGGGATGAGATGGGATGGGATGGGATGCGTGGGATGGGATGGGATACGTGGGATGGGATGGGATGAGATGGGATGGGATGGGATGGGATGGGATGGAATTCCTGGGTTGGGAATGGCTGGGATGGGATACCTGGGATGGGATGGAATCCCTGGGATGAGATCGCTGGGATGGGATGGGATGGGATGGGATGGGATGGGATGGGGTGGGATGGGATGGGCCACAATGGGATGGGATGGGATGGGATAGGATGGGATGGGATGGGATGGGATCCCTGGGATGGGATAGGATCGCTGGGATTGGATCACTGGGATGGGATGGGATCCCTGGTGTGGGATCCCTAGGATGGGATGGGATGGAATGTGATGGGATGGGATGGAATGGGATGGGATGGGATCCTTGGGATGGGATGGGATGGGATCCCTGGGATGGGATGGGATCCCTGGGATGGGATCTCTGGGATAAGATGTGATGGGATGGGATGAGACCCCTGGGATTGGATGGGATCCCTGGGATGGGATCCCTGGGATGGGATGGGATCCATGGGATGAGATGGGATCCCTGGGATGGGATCCATGGGATGGGATTGGTTGGGATGGGTTGGGAACCGTTGGATGGGATCTTATGGGATCCCTGTGATGAGATGGGATGGGATTGGATCCCTGGGATGGGATGAGGTGGGATCCTCGGGATGGGATCCCTGGAATGTGATCCCTCGTATGGGATGGGATCCCTGGGATGGGATGGGATGGGATGGGATGGGATGGGATACGTGGGATGGGATGGGATGGGATGGGATGGGATGGGATGGGATGGGATGGGATGGGATGGGACGGGACGGGATGGGATGGGATGGGGTAGGATGGGATGGGATGTGGTAGGATGGGATGGGTTGGGATGGGATGGGATCCCTGGCATGGGATGGGATCCCTGGGATGGGATCTCTGGGATCCGATGGTATCCATAGGATGGGATGGCTTGGGATGGGATGGAATCCCAGGGATGGGGACCCGGGGATGGGATGGGATCCCTGGGATGGGATCCCTGGGATGGGATGGGATGGGATGGGTTGGGATTGGATGGGATGGGATGGGATGGGATCGGATGGGATCCCTGGGATGGGATCCCTGGGATGGGATATCTGGGATGGGATGTGATGGGACGGGATGGGGTGGGATGGGATGGGGTGGGAAGCGATGGGATGGGCTACAATGGGATGGGATAGTATGGGATGGGATGGGATGGGATGGGATGGGATGGGATGGGATGGGATGGGATGGGATAGGATGGGATGGGATGGGATGGGATGTGTTGGGATGGGTTTGGATGGGATGGGATCCCTGGGATGGGATGGGATGCCATGGCATGGGATTCGCGGGATGAGATGGGATGGGATGGGATACGTGGGATGGGATGGGATCCCTGGGATGGGATTGGATGATATGGGAAAGGATGGGATGTGATGGGATCCCTGGTTTGGGATTGGCTGGGATGCGATCCCTGGGATGGGATGGAATCCCTGGGATGGGATCCTGGGATAGGATGGGATCCCTGGGTTGGGATCGAATCTCTGGGATGGGATCCCTGGGATGGGATGGAATCTCTGGGATGGGATCCCTGGGATGGGATGGGATGGGATGGGATGGGATGGGATGGGATGGAATGGGATGGGATCCCTGGGATGGGATGGGATCCCTGGGATGTTATCCGTGGGATCGGATGGGATCCCTGGGATGGGATGGGATCCCAGGGATGGGATGGGATCCCTTGGTTGGGATGGGTACCATGGGATGGGATCCCTGGAATGGGATGGGATCCGTGGGATGTGATGGGATGCGATTCCTGGGATGGGAATGGGTGGGATGGGATGGGATGGGATGGGATCCGTGGGATGGGATGGTATACCTGGGATGGGATTGGTTGGGATGGGATCCCTGGGATGGGATGGAATACCTGGCATGAGATGGCAGGGATGATGGGATGGGATGGGATGGGATGGGATGGGATGGGATGGGATGGGATGGGATGGGATGGGATCCCTGGGATGGGATGGGATGGGATGGGACCGGATGGGATTGGATGGGATGGGATGGGGTGGGATGGGATTGGCTACAATGGGTTGGAATGGGATGGGATCGATGGGATGGGATGGGATGGGATGGGATGGGATGGGATGGGATGGGATGGGATGGAATGGGATCCCTGGGATGGTACGGAATGGGATCCCGGTGTTTGCGATGGGATACCTGCTATGGGATCCCGAGGATGGGATGGAATGGGATGGGACGGGATGGGATGGGATGGGGTAGGATGGGATGGGATGGGGTAGGATGGGATGGGATGGGTTGGGATGGGATGGAATCCCAGGGATGGGGACCCGGGGTCTGGATGGGATCCCTGGGATGGGATCCCTGGGATGGGATGGGATGGGATCGGATCTGATGGGATCCCTGTGATGGGATGGGATGGGATCACTGGGATGGGATATCTGGGATGGGATGTGATGGGACGGGATGGGGTGGGATGGGATGGGGTGGGAAGCGATGGGATGGGCTACAATGGGATGGGATGGGATGGGATGGGATGGGATGGGATGGGATGGGATGGGTTTGGATGGGATGGGATTCGTTGGGATGGGTTGGGAACCGTTGGATGGGATCTTATGGGATCCCTGTGATGAGATGGGATGGGATGGGATACCTGGGATGGGATGGAATCCCTGGGATGAGATCGCTGGGATGGGATGGGATGGGATGGGATGGGATGGGATGGGCTACAATGGGATGGGATGGGATAGGATGGGATGGGATGGGATGGGATCCCTGGGATGGGATAGGATCGCTGGGATTGGATCACTGGGATGGGATGGGATCCCTGGTGTGGGATCCCTAGGATGGGATGGGATGGAATGTGATGGGATGGGATGGAATGGGATGGGATGGGATCCTTGGGATGGGATGGGATGGGATCCCTGGGATGGGATGGGATCCCTGGGATGGGATCTCTGGGATGGGATGGGATCCATGGGATGAGATGGGATCCCTGGGATGGGATCCCTGGGATGGGATCCATGGGATGGGATTCGTTGGGATGGGTTGGGAACCGTTGGATGGGATCTTATGGGATCCCTGTGATGAGATGGGATGGGATTGGATCCCTGGGATGGGATGAGGTGGGATCCTAGGGATGGGATCCCTGGAATGTGATCCCTCGTATGGGATGGGATCCCTGGGATGGGATACGTGGGATGGGATGGGATGGGATGGGATGGGATGGGATGGGATGGGATGGGATGGGATGGGACAGGATGGGATGGGGTAGGATGGGATGGGATGGGTTGGGATGGGATGGTATCCCTGGCATGGGATGGGATCCCTGGGATGGGATCTCTGGGATCCGATGGTATCCATGGGATGGGATGGGTTGGGATGGGATGGAATCCCCGGGATGGGGACCCGGGGATGGGATGGGATCCCTGGGATGGGATCCCTGGGATGGGATGGGATGGGATGGGATGGGGTGGGATGGGATGGGCTACAATGGGATGGGATGGGATGCCATGGCATGGGATCCGCGGGATGAGATGGAATGGGATGGGATACGTGGGATGGGATGAGATGGGATGGGATGGGATGGGATGGGATGGGTTGGGTTGGGATGGGGTGGGATGGGATGGGCTACAATGGGATGGGTTGGGATAGGATGGGATGGGATGGGATCCCTGGGATGGGATAGGATCGCTGGGATTGGATCACTGGGATGGGATGGGATCCCTGGTGTGGGATCCCTAGGATGGGATGGGATGGAATGGGATGGGATGGGATGGAATGGGATGGGATGGGATGGGATCCTTGGGATGGGATGGGATGGGATCCCTGGGATGGGATGGGATCCCAGGGATGGGATTGCTGGGATGGGATGGGATCCCTGGGATGGGATGGGATGGGATCCCTGGGATGGGATGGGATGCCTGGGATGGGTTGGGATCCCTGGGATGGGATGGGATCCCTGGGATGGGATCCATGGGATGGGTTACTTGGGATGGGATAGGATCCCTGGGATGGGAGAGAATGGGATGGGATGGGATGGGATGGGTTGGGATGGGATGGGATCCCTGGGATGGGATGGGATCCCTGGGATGGGATCCCTGGAATGTGATCCCTCCTATGGGATGGGATCCCTGGGATGGGATGAGGTGGGATCCTAGGGATGGGATCCCTGGAATGTGATCCCTCGTATGGGATGGGATCCCTGGGATGGGATGGGATGGGATGGGTTGGGATTGGATGGGATGGGATGGGATGGGATGGGATCGGATGGGATCCCTGGGATGGGATCCCTGGGATGGGATATCTGGGATGGGATGTGATGGGACGGGATGGGGTGGGATGGGATGGGGTGGGAAGCGATGGGATGGGCTACAATGGGATGGGATGGTATGGGATGGGATGGGATGGGATGGGATAGGATGGGATGGGATGTGTTGGGATGGGTTTGGATGGGATGGGATCCCTGGGATGGGATGGGATGCCATGGCATGGGATCCGCGGGATGAGATGGGATGGGATGGGATACGTGGGATGGGATGGGATCCCTGGGATGGGATGGGATGAGATGGGAAAGGATGGGATGGGATGGGATCCCTGGGATGGGATTGGCTGGGATGCGATCCCTGGGATGGGATGGAATCCCTGGGATGGGATCCTGGGATAGGATGGGATCCCTGGGTTGGGATCGAATCTCTGGGATGGGATCCCTGGGATGGGATGGAATCTCTGGGATGGGATCCCTGGGATGGGATGGGATGGGATGGGATGGGATGGGATGGAATGGGATGGGATCCCTGGGATGGGATGGGATCCCTGGGATGTTATCCCTGGGATGGGATGGGATCCCTGGGATGGGATGGGATCCCAGGGATGGGATGGGATGCCTTGGTTGGGATGGGTACCATGGGATGGGATCCCTGGAATGGGATGGGATCCGTGGGATGTGATGGGATGCGATTCCTGGGATGGGAATGGGTGGGATGGGATGGGATGGGATGGGATGGGATCCCTGGGATGGGATGGTATACCTGGGATGGGATTGGTTGGGATGGGATCCCTGGGATGGGATGGAATACCTGGCATGAGATAGCAGGGATGATGGGATGGGATGGGATGGGATGGGATGGGATGGGATGGGATGGGATGGGATGGGATGGGATGGGATCCCTGGGATGGGATGGGATGGGATGGGACCGGATGGGATTGGATGGGATGGGATGGGGTGGGATGGGATTGGCTACAATGGGTTGGAATGGGATGGGATCGATGGGATGGGATGGGATGGGATGGGATGGGATGGAATGGGATCCCTGGGATGGTACGGAATGGGATCCCGGGGTTTGCGATGGGATACCTGCTATGGGATCCCTAGGATGGGATGGGATGGGATGGAATGGGATGGGACGGGATGGGATGGGATGGGGTAGGATGGGATGGGATGGGGTAGGATGGGATGGGATGGGTTGGGATGGGATGGAATCCCAGGGATGGGGACCCGGGGTCTGGATGGGATCCCTGGGATGGGATCCCTGGGATGGGATGGGATGGGATGGGATGGGTTGGGATAGGTTGGGATGGGATCGGATCTGATGGGATCCCTGTGATGGGATGGGATGGGATCACTGGGATGGGATATCTGGGATGGGATGTGATGGGACGGGATGGGGTTGGATGGGATGGGGTGGGAAGCGATGGGATGGGCTACAATGGGATGGGATGGGATGGGATGGGATGGGATGGGATGGGATGGGATGGGATGGGATGGGTTTGGATGGGATGGGATCCCTGGGATGGGATGGGATGGGATGGGATGCCATGGCATGGCATGGGATCCGCGGGATGAGATGGGATGGGATGGGATGCGTGGGATGGGATGGGATACGTGGGATGGGATGGGATGAGATGGGATGGGATGGGATGGGATGGGATGGAATTCCTGGGTTGGGAATGGCTGGGATGGGATACCTGGGATGGGATGGAATCCCTGGGATGAGATCGCTGGGATGGGATGGGATGGGATGGGATGGGATGGGATGGGATGGGATGGGATGGGGTGGGATGGGATGGGCCACAATGGGATGGGATGGGATGGGATAGGATGGGATGGGATGGGATGGGATCCCTGGGATGGGATAGGATCGCTGGGATTGGATCACTGGGATGGGATGGGATCCCTGGTGTGGGATCCCTAGGATGGGATGGGATGGAATGTGATGGGATGGGATGGAATGGGATGGGATGGGATCCTTGGGATGGGATGGGATGGGATCCCTGGGATGGGATGGGATCCCTGGGATGGGATCTCTGGGATAAGATGTGATGGGATGGGATGAGACCCCTGGGATTGGATGGGATCCCTGGGATGGGATCCCTGGGATGGGATGGGATCCATGGGATGAGATGGGATCCCTGGGATGGGATCCATGGGATGGGATTGGTTGCGATGGGTTGGGAACCGTTGGATGGGATCTTATGGGATCCCTGTGATGAGATGGGATGGGATTGGATCCCTGGGATGGGATGAGGTGGGATCCTAGGGATGGGATCCCTGGAATGTGATCCCTCGTATGGGATGGGATCCCTGGGATGGGATGGGATGGGATGGGATGGGATACGTGGGATGGGATGGGATGGGATGGGATGGGATGGGATGGGATGGGATGGGACGGGATGGGATGGGATGGGGTAGGATGGGATGGGATGTGGTAGGATGGGATGGGTTGGGATGGGATGGGATCCCTGGCATGGGATGGGATCCCTGGGATGGGATCTCTGGGATCCGATGGTATCCATAGGATGGGATGGCTTGGGATGGGATGGAATCCCAGGGATGGGGACCCGGGGATGGGATGGGATCCCTGGGATGGGATCCCTGGGATGGGATGGGATGGGATGGGTTGGGATTGGATGGGATGGGATGGGATGGGATCGGATGGGATCCCTGGGATGGGATCCCTGGGATGGGATATCTGGGATGGGATGTGATGGGACGGGATGGGGTGGGATGGGATGGGGTGGGAAGCGATGGGATGGGCTACAATGGGATGGGATGGTATGGGATGGGATGGGATGGGATGGGATGGGATGGGATGGGATGGGATAGGATGGGATGGGATGGGATGGGATGTGTTGGGATGGGTTTGGATGGGATGGGATCCCTGGGATGGGATGGGATGCCATGGCATGGGATTCGCGGGATGAGATGGGATGGGATGGGATACGTGGGATGGGATGGGATCCCTGGGATGGGATTGGATGATATGGGAAAGGATGGGATGTGATGGGATCCCTGGTTTGGGATTGGCTGGGATGCGATCCCTGGGATGGGATGGAATCCCTGGGATGGGATCCTGGGATAGGATGGGATCCCTGGGTTGGGATCGAATCTCTGGGATGGGATCCCTGGGATGGGATGGAATCTCTGGGATGGGATCCCTGGGATGGGATGGGATGGGATGGGGTAGGATGGGATGGGATGGGGTAGGATGGGATGGGATGGGTTGGGATGGGATGGAATCCCAGGGATGGGGACCCGGGGTCTGGATGGGATCCCTGGGATGGGATGGGTTGGGATAGGATGGGATGGGATCGGATCTGATGGGATCCCTGTGATGGGATGGGATGGGATCACTGGGATGGGATATCTGGGATGGGATGTGATGGGACGGGATGGGGTGGGATGGGATGGGGTGGGAAGCGATGGGATGGGCTACAATGGGATGGGATGGGATGGGATGGGATGGGATGGGTTTGGATGGGATGGGATCCCTGGGATGGGATGGGATGGGATGGGATGGGATGGGATGGGATGGGATGGGATGGAATCCCTGGGTTGGGAATGGCTGGGATGGGATACCTGGGATGGGATGGAATCCCTGGGATGAGATCGCTGGGATGGGATGGGATGGGATGGGATGGGATGGGCTACAATGGGATGGGATGGGATAGGATGGGATGGGATGGGATGGGATCCCTGGGATGGGATAGGATCGCTGGGATTGGATCACTGGGATGGGATGGGATCCCTGGTGTGGGATCCCTAGGATGGGATGGGATGGAATGTGATGGGATGGAATGGGATGGGATGGGATCCTTGGGATGGGATGGGATGGGATCCCTGGGATGGGATGGGATCCCTGGGATGGGATCTCTGGGATGGGATGGGATCCATGGGATGAGATGGGATCCCTGGGATGGGATCCCTGGGATGGGATCCATGGGATGGGATTCGTTGGGATGGGTTGGGAACCGTTGGATGGGATCTTATGGGATCCCTGTGATGAGATGGGATGGGATTGGATCCCTGGGATGGGATGAGGTGGGATCCTAGGGATGGGATCCCTGGAATGTGATCCCTCGTATGGGATGGGATCCCTGGGATGGGATACGTGGGATGGGATGGGATGGGATGGGATGGGATGGGATGGGATGGGATGGGATGGGATGGGATGGGACAGGATGGGATGGGGTAGGATGGGATGGGATGGGTTGGGATGGGATGGTATCCCTGGCATGGGATGGGATCCCTGGGATGGGATCTCTGGGATCCGATGGTATCCATGGGATGGGATGGGTTGGGATGGGATGGAATCCCCGGGATGGGGACCCGGGGATGGGATGGGATCCCTGGGATGGGATCCCTGGGATGGGATGGGATGGGATGGGATGGGGTGGGATGGGATGGGCTACAATGGGATGGGATGGGATGCCATGGCATGGGATCCGCGGGATGAGATGGAATGGGATGGGATACGTGGGATGGGATGAGATGGGATGGGATGGGATGGGATGGGATGGGTTGGGTTGGGATGGGGTGGGATGGGATGGGCTACAATGGGATGGGTTGGGATAGGATGGGATGGGATGGGATCCCTGGGATGGGATAGGATCGCTGGGATTGGATCACTGGGATGGGATGGGATCCCTGGTGTGGGATCCCTAGGATGGGATGGGATGGAATGGGATGGGATGGGATGGAATGGGATGGGATGGGATGGGATGGGATCCTTGGGATGGGATGGGATGGGATCCCTGGGATGGGATGGGATCCCAGGGATGGGATTGCTGGGATGGGATGGGATCCCTGGGATGGGATGGGATGCCTGGGATGGGTTGGGATCCCTGGGATGGGATGGGATCCCTGGGATGGGATCCATGGGATGGGTTACTTGGGATGGGATAGGATCCCTGGGATGGGAGAGAATGGGATGGGATGGGATGGGATGGGTTGGGATGGGATGGGATCCCTGGGATGGGATGGGATCCCTGGGATGGGATCCCTGGAATGTGATCCCTCCTATGGGATGGGATCCCTGGGATGGGATGAGGTGGGATCCTAGGGATGGGATCCCTGGAATGTGATCCCTCGTATGGGATGGGATCCCTGGGATGGGATGGGATGGGATGGGATGGGATGGGTTGGGATTGGATGGGATGGGATGGGATGGGATGGGATCGGATGGGATCCCTGGGATGGGATCCCTGGGATGGGATATCTGGGATGGGATGTGATGGGACGGGATGGGGTGGGATGGGATGGGGTGGGAAGCGATGGGATGGGCTACAATGGGATGGGATGGTATGGGATGGGATGGGATGGGATGGGATGGGATAGGATGGGATGGGATGTGTTGGGATGGGTTTGGATGGGATGGGATCCCTGGGATGGGATGGGATGCCATGGCATGGGATCCGCGGGATGAGATGGGATGGGATGGGATACGTGGGATGGGATGGGATCCCTGGGATGGGATGGGATGAGATGGGAAAGGATGGGATGGGATGGGATCCCTGGGATGGGATTGGCTGGGATGCGATCCCTGGGATGGGATGGAATCCCTGGGATGGGATCCTGGGATAGGATGGGATCCCTGGGTTGGGATCGAATCTCTGGGATGGGATCCCTGGGATGGGATGGAATCTCTGGGATGGGATCCCTGGGATGGGATGGGATGGGATGGGATGGGATGGGATGGAATGGGATGGGATCCCTGGGATGGGATGGGATCCCTGGGATGTTATCCCTGGGATGGGATGGGATCCCTGGGATGGGATGGGATCCCAGGGATGGGATGGGATGCCTTGGTTGGGATGGGTACCATGGGATGGGATCCCTGGAATGGGATGGGATCCGTGGGATGTGATGGGATGCGATTCCTGGGATGGGAATGGGTGGGATGGGATGGGATGGGATGGGATGGGATCCCTGGGATGGGATGGTATACCTGGGATGGGATTGGTTGGGATGGGATCCCTGGGATGGGATGGAATACCTGGCATGAGATAGCAGGGATGATGGGATGGGATGGGATGGGATGGGATGGGATGGGATGGGATGGGATGGGATGGGATGGGATGGGATGGGATCCCTGGGATGGGATGGGATGGGATGGGACCGGATGGGATTGGATGGGATGGGATGGGGTGGGATGGGATTGGCTACAATGGGTTGGAATGGGATGGGATCGATGGGATGGGATGGGATGGGATGGGATGGGATGGAATGGGATCCCTGGGATGGTACGGAATGGGATCCCGGGGTTTGCGATGGGATACCTGCTATGGGATCCCTAGGATGGGATGGGATGGGATGGAATGGGATGGGACGGGATGGGATGGGATGGGGTAGGATGGGATGGGATGGGGTAGGATGGGAAGGGATGGGTTGGGATGGGATGGAATCCCAGGGATGGGGACCCGGGGTCTGGATGGGATCCCTGGGATGGGATCCCTGGGATGGGATGGGATGGGATGGGTTGGGATAGGTTGGGATGGGATCGGATCTGATGGGATCCCTGTGATGGGATGGGATGGGATCACTGGGATGGGATATCTGGGATGGGATGTGATGGGACGGGATGGGGTTGGATGGGATGGGGTGGGAAGCGATGGGATGGGCTACAATGGGATGGGATGGGATGGGATGGGATGGGATGGGATGGGATGGGTTTGGATGGGATGGGATCCCTGGGATGGGATGGGATGGGATGGGATGGGATGGGATGCCATGGCATGGCATGGGATCCGCGGGATGAGATGGGATGGGATGGGATGCGTGGGATGGGATGGGATACGTGGGATGGGATGGGATGAGATGGGATGGGATGGGATGGGATGGGATGGAATTCCTGGGTTGGGAATGGCTGGGATGGGATACCTGGGATGGGATGGAATCCCTGGGATGAGATCGCTGGGATGGGATGGGATGGGATGGGATGGGATGGGATGGGGTGGGATGGGATGGGCCACAATGGGATGGGATGGGATGGGATAGGATGGGATGGGATGGGATGGGATCCCTGGGATGGGATAGGATCGCTGGGATTGGATCACTGGGATGGGATGGGATCCCTGGTGTGGGATCCCTAGGATGGGATGGGATGGAATGTGATGGGATGGGATGGAATGGGATGGGATGGGATCCTTGGGATGGGATGGGATGGGATCCCTGGGATGGGATGGGATCCCTGGGATGGGATCTCTGGGATAAGATGTGATGGGATGGGATGAGACCCCTGGGATTGGATGGGATCCCTGGGATGGGATCCCTGGGATGGGATGGGATCCATGGGATGAGATGGGATCCCTGGGATGGGATCCATGGGATGGGATTGGTTGGGATGGGTTGGGAACCGTTGGATGGGATCTTATGGGATCCCTGTGATGAGATGGGATGGGATTGGATCCCTGGGATGGGATGAGGTGGGATCCTAGGGATGGGATCCCTGGAATGTGATCCCTCGTATGGGATGGGATCCCTGGGATGGGATGGGATGGGATGGGATGGGATACGTGGGATGGGATGGGATGGGATGGGATGGGATGGGATGGGATGGGATGGGATGGGATGGGACGGGATGGGATGGGATGGGGTAGGATGGGATGGGATGTGGTAGGATGGGATGGGTTGGGATGGAATGGGATCCCTGGCATGGGATGGGATCCCTGGGATGGGATCTCTGGGATCCGATGGTATCCATAGGATGGGATGGCTTGGGATGGGATGGAATCCCAGGGATGGGGACCCGGGGATGGGATGGGATCCCTGGGATGGGATCCCTGGGATGGGATGGGATGGGATGGGTTGGGATTGGATGGGATGGGATGGGATGGGATCGGATGGGATCCCTGGGATGGGATCCCTGGGATGGGATATCTGGGATGGGATGTGATGGGACGGGATGGGGTGGGATGGGATGGGGTGGGAAGCGATGGGATGGGCTACAATGGGATGGGATGGTATGGGATGGGATGGGATGGGATGGGATGGGATGGGATAGGATGGGATGGGATGGGATGGGATGGGATGTGTTGGGATGGGTTTGGATGGGATGGGATCCCTGGGATGGGATGGGATGCCATGGCATGGGATTCGCGGGATGAGATGGGATGGGATGGGATACGTGGGATGGGATGGGATCCCTGGGATGGGATTGGATGATATGGGAAAGGATGGGATGTGATGGGATCCCTGGTTTGGGATTGGCTGGGATGCGATCCCTGGGATGGGATGGAATCCCTGGGATGGGATCCTGGGATAGGATGGGATCCCTGGGTTGGGATCGAATCTCTGGGATGGGATCCCTGGGATGGGATGGAATCTCTGGGATGGGATCCCTGGGATGGGATGGGATGGGATGGGATGGGATGGGATGGGATGGGATGGGATGGGATGGAATGGGATGGGATCCCTGGGATGGGATGGGATCCCTGGGATGTTATCCGTGGGATCGGATGGGATCCCTGGGATGGGATGGGATCCCAGGGATGGGATGGGATCCCTTGGTTGGGATGGGTACCATGGGATGGGATCCCTGGAATGGGATGGGATCCGTGGGATGTGATGGGATGCGATTCCTGGGATGGGAATGGGTGGGATGGGATGGGATGGGATGGGATCCGTGGGATGGGATGGTATACCTGGGATGGGATTGGTTGGGATGGTATACCTGGGATGGGATGGGATGGGATGGGATCCCTGGGATGGGATGGGATGGGATGGGACCGGATGGGATTGGATGGGATGGGATGGGGTGGGATGGGATTGGCTACAATGGGTTG
The DNA here is from genome assembly GCF_052056855.1 of Sturnus vulgaris. NCBI lineage: Eukaryota > Metazoa > Chordata > Aves > Passeriformes > Sturnidae > Sturnus > Sturnus vulgaris. The sequence goes on from NC_142282.1 coordinate 69,502,478, forward strand.
GAATGGGATGGGATCGATGGGATGGGATGGGATGGGATGGGATGGGATGGGATGGAATGGGATCCCTGGGATGGTACGGAATGGGATCCCGGTGTTTGCGATGGGATACCTGCTATGGGATCCCGAGGATGGGATGGAATGGGATGGGACGGGATGGCATGGGATGGGGTAGGATGGGATGGGATGGGGTAGGATGGGATGGGATGGGTTGGGATGGGATGGAATCCCAGGGATGGGGACCCGGGGTCTGGATGGGATCCCTGGGATGGGATGGGTTGGGATAGGATGGGATGGGATCGGATCTGATGGGATCCCTGTGATGGGATGGGATGGGATCACTGGGATGGGATATCTGGGATGGGATGTGATGGGACGGGATGGGGTGGGATGGGATGGGGTGGGAAGCGATGGGATGGGCTACAATGGGATGGGATGGGATGGGATGGGATGGGATGGGATGGGATGGGATGGGATGGGTTTGGATGGGATGGGATCCCTGGGATGGGATGGGATGGGATGGGATGGGATGGGATGGGATGGGATGGAATCCCTGGGTTGGGAATGGCTGGGATGGGATACCTGGGATGGGATGGAATCCCTGGGATGAGATCGCTGGGATGGGATGGGATGGGATGGGATGGGATGGGCTACAATGGGATGGGATGGGATAGGATGGGATGGGATGGGATGGGATCCCTGGGATGGGATAGGATCGCTGGGATTGGATCACTGGGATGGGATGGGATCCCTGGTGTGGGATCCCTAGGATGGGATGGGATGGAATGTGATGGGATGGGATGGAATGGGATGGGATGGGATCCTTGGGATGGGATGGGATGGGATCCCTGGGATGGGATGGGATCCCTGGGATGGGATCTCTGGGATGGGATGGGATCCATGGGATGAGATGGGATCCCTGGGATGGGATCCCTGGGATGGGATCCATGGGATGGGATTCGTTGGGATGGGTTGGGAACCGTTGGATGGGATCTTATGGGATCCCTGTGATGAGATGGGATGGGATTGGATCCCTGGGATGGGATGAGGTGGGATCCTAGGGATGGGATCCCTGGAATGTGATCCCTCGTATGGGATGGGATCCCTGGGATGGGATACGTGGGATGGGATGGGATGGGATGGGATGGGATGGGATGGGATGGGATGGGATGGGATGGGATGGGACAGGATGGGATGGGGTAGGATGGGATGGGATGGGTTGGGATGGGATGGTATCCCTGGCATGGGATGGGATCCCTGGGATGGGATCTCTGGGATCCGATGGTATCCATGGGATGGGATGGGTTGGGATGGGATGGAATCCCCGGGATGGGGACCCGGGGATGGGATGGGATCCCTGGGATGGGATCCCTGGGATGGGATGGGATGGGATGGGTTGGGATTGGATGGGATGGGATGGGATCGGATGGGATCCCTGGGATGGGATGGGATCCCTGGGATGGGATATCTGGGATGGGATGTGATGGGACGGGATGGGGTGGGATGGGATGGGGTGGGAAGCGATGGGATGGGCGACAATGGGATGGGATGGTATGGGATGGGATGGGATGGGATGGGATGGGATAGGATGGGATGGGATGGGATGTGTTGGGTTGGGTTTGGATGGGATGGGATCCCTGGGATGGGATGGGATGCCATGGCATGGGATCCGCTGGATGGGATGGGATGGGATGGGATACGTGGGATGGGATTGGATCCCTGGGATGGGATGGGATGAGATGGGAAAGGATGGGATGGGATGGGATCCCTGGTTTGGGATTGGCTGGGATGCGATACCTGGGATGGGATGGAATCCCTGGGATGAGATCGCTGGGATGGGATGGGATGGGATGGGATGGGATGGGATGGGGTGGGATGGGATGGGATGGGATGGGTTGGGATGGGATGGGATGGGTTGGGATGGGATGGGATGGGGTGGGATGGGCTACGATGGGATGGGATGGGATAGGATGGGATGGGATGGGATCCCTGGGATGGGATGGGGGGGATGGGATGGGATTGGATGGATCCCTGGGATGGGGACCCTGGGATGGGATCCCTGGGATGGGATCCCTGGGATGGGATGGGATCCATGGGATGAGATGGGATCCCTGGGATGGAATCCCTGGGATGGGATTGGATCACTGGGATGGGATGGGATGGGATGGGATGGGATGGGATGGGATGGGATAGGATGGGAAGGGATGGGATGGGATGGGATGGGATGGGATGGGATCCCTGGGTTGGGAATGGCTGGGATGGGATACCTGGGATGGGATGGAATCCCTGGGATGAGATCGCTGGGATGGGATGGGATGGGATGGGATGGGATGGGATGGGATGGGATGCCATGGCATGGGATCCGCGGGATGAGATGGGATGGGATGGGATGCGTGGGATGGGATGGGATACGTGAGATGGGATGGGATGAGATGGGATGGTATGGGATGGGATGGAATCCCTGGGTTGGGAATGGCTGGGATGGGATACCTGGGATGGGATGGAATCCCTGGGATGAGATCGCTGGGATGGGATGGGATGGGATGGGATGGGATGGGATGGGATGGGATGGGTTGGGATGGGGTGGGATGGGATGGGCTACAATGGGATGGGATGGGATAGGATGGGATGGGATGGGATCCCTGGGATGGGATAGGATCGCTGGGATTGGATCACTGGGATGGGATGGGATCCCTGGTGTGGGATCCCTAGGATGGGATGGGATGGAATGTGATGGGATGGGATGGAATGGGATGGGATGGGATGGGATGGGATCCTTGGGATGGGATGGGATGGGATCCCTGGGATGGGATGGGATCCCTGGGATGGGATCTCTGGGATAAGATGTGATGGGATGGGATGAGACCCCTGGGATTGGATGGGATCCCTGGGATGGGATCCCTGGGATGGGATGGGATCCATGGGATGAGATGGGATCCCTGGGATGGAATCCCTGGGATGGGATTGGATCACTGGGATGGGATGGGATGGGATGGGATGGGATGGGTTGGGATGGGATGGGATGGGATCCCTGGGATGGGATGGGATCCCTGGGATGGGATCCCTGGGATGGGATCCATGGGATGGGATTGGTTGGGATGGGTTGGGAACCGTTGGATGGGATCTTATGGGATCCCTGTGATGAGATGGGATGGGATTGGATCCCTGGGATGGGATGAGGTGGGATCCTAGGGATGGGATCCCTGGAATGTGATCCCTCGTATGGGATGGGGTCCCTGGGATGGGATGGGATGGGATGGGATACGTGGGATGGGATGGGATGGGATGGGGTAGGATGGGATGGGATGTGGTAGGATGGGATGGGATGGGTTGGGATGGGATGGGATCCCTGGCATGGGATGGGATCCCTGGGATGGGATCTCTGGGATCCGATGGGATCCCTGGGATGGGATGGGATGGGATGGGTTGGGATTGGATGGGATGGGATGGGATGGGATCGGATGGGATCCCTGGGATGGGATGGGATCCCTGGGATGGGATATCTGGGATGGGATGTGATGGGACGGGATGGGGTGGGATGGGATGGGGTGGGAAGCGATGGGATGGGCTACAATGGGATGGGATGGTATGGGATGGGATGGGATGGGATGGGATGGGATAGGATGGGATGGGATGGGATGGGATCTGTTGGGATGGGTTTGGATGGGATGGGATCCCTGGGATGGGATGGGATGAGATGGGAAAGGATGGGATGGGATGGGATCCCTGGTTTGGGATTGGCTGGGATGCGATACCTGGGATGGGATGGAATCCCTGGGATGAGATCGCTGGGATGGGATGGGATGGGATGGGATGGGATGGGTTGGGATGGGATGGGATGGGTTGGGATGGGATGGGATGGGGTGGGATGGGCTACGATGGGATGGGATGGGATAGGATGGGATGGGATGGGATCCCTGGGATGGGATGGGGGGGATGGGATGGGATTGGATGGATCCCTGGGATGGGGACCCTGGGATGGGGACCCTGGGATGGGATCCCTGGGATGGGATGGGATCCATGGGATGAGATGGGATCCCTGGGATGGAATCCCTGGGATGGGATTGGATCACTGGGATGGGATGGGATGGGATGGGATGGGATGGGATGGGATGGGATGGGATGGGATAGGATGGGAAGGGATGGGATGGGATGGGATGGGATGGGATGGGATCCCTGGGTTGGGAATGGCTGGGATGGGATACCTGGGATGGGATGGAATCCCTGGGATGAGATCGCTGGGATGGGATGGGATGGGATGGGATGGGATGGGATGGGATGGGATGGGATGCCATGGCATGGGATCCGCGGGATGAGATGGGATGGGATGGGATGCGTGGGATGGGATGGGATACGTGGGATGGGATGGGATGAGATGGGATGGTATGGGATGGGATGGAATCCCTGGGTTGGGAATGGCTGGGATGGGATACCTGGGATGGGATGGAATCCCTGGGATGAGATCGCTGGGATGGGATGGGATGGGATGGGATGGGATGGGATGGGTTGGGATGGGGTGGGATGGGATGGGCTACAATGGGATGGGATGGGATAGGATGGGATGGGATGGGATCCCTGGGATGGGATAGGATCGCTGGGATTGGATCACTGGGATGGGATGGGATCCCTGGTGTGGGATCCCTAGGATGGGATGGGATGGAATGTGATGGGATGGGATGGAATGGGATGGGATGGGATGGAATGGGATGGGATGGGATGGGATCCTTGGGATGGGATGGGATGGGATCCCTGGGATGGGATGGGATCCCTGGGATGGGATCCCTGGGATAAGATGTGATGGGATGGGATGAGACCCCTGGGATTGGATGGGATCCCTGGGATGGGATCCCTGGGATGGGATGGGATCCATGGGATGAGATGGGATCCCTGGGATGGAATCCCTGGGATGGGATTGGATCACTGGGATGGGATGGGATGGGATGGGATGGGTTGGGATGGGATGGGATGGGATCCCTGGGATGGGATGGGATCCCTGGGATGGGATCCCTGGGATGGGATCCATGGGATGGGATTGCTTGGGATGGGTTGGGAACCGTTGGATGGGATCTTATGGGATCCCTGTGATGAGATGGGATGGGATTGGATCCCTGGGATGGGATGAGGTGGGATCCTAGGGATGGGATCCCTGGAATGTGATCCCTCGTATGGGATGGGATCCCTGGGATGGGATGGGATGGGATGGGATACGTGGGATGGGATGGGATGGGATGGGATGGGATGGGGTAGGATGGGATGGGATGTGGTAGGATGGGATGGGATGGGTTGGGATGGGATGGGATCCCTGGCATGGGATGGGATCCCTGGGATGGGATCTCTGGGATCCGATGGGATCCCTGGGATGGGATGGGATGGGATGGGATGGGTTGGGATTGGATGGGATGGGATGGGATGGGATCGGATGGGATCCCTGGGATGGGATGGGATCCCTGGGATGGGATATCTGGGATGGGATGTGATGGGACGGGATGGGGTGGGATGGGATGGGGTGGGAAGCGATGGGATGGGCTACAATGGGATGGGATGGTATGGGATGGGATGGGATGGGATGGGATAGGATGGGATGGGATGGGATGGGATGTGTTGGGATGGGTTTGGATGGGATGGGATCCCTGGGATGGGATGGGATGAGATGGGAAAGGATGGGATGGGATCCCTGGTTTGGGATTGGCTGGGATGCGATACCTGGGATGGGATGGAATACCTGGGATGAGATCGCTGGGATGGGATGGGATGGGATGGGATGGGATGGGATGGGATGGGATGGGTTGGGATGGGATGGGATGGGATGGGATCCCTGGGATGGGATGGGGGGGATGGGATGGGATTGGATGGATCCCTGGGATGGGGACCCTGGGATGGGATCCCTGGGATGGGATCCCTGGGATGGGATGGGATCCATGGGATGAGATGGGATCCCTGGGATGGAATCCCTGGGATGGGATTGGATCACTGGGATGGGATGGGATGGGATGGGATGGGATGGGATGGGATGGGATAGGATGGGATGTGATGGGATTGCTGGGATGGGATCCCTGGAATGGGATGGGATCTCTAGGATGGGATGGGATCCCTGGGTTGGGATCGAATCTCTGGGATGGGATCCCTGGGATGGGATGGAATCTCTGGGATGGGATCCCTGGGATGGGATGGGATCCCTGGGATGTTATCCCTGGGATGGGATGGGATCCCTGGGATGGGATGGAATGGGATGGGACGGGATGGGATGGGATGGGGTAGGATGGGATGGGATGGGTTGTTATTGAATCCCAGGGATGGGGACCCGGGGTCTGGATGGGATCCCTGGGATGGGATCCCTGGGATGGGATGGGGTGGGATGGGTTGGGACTGGATGGGATGGGATCGGATCTGATGGGATCCCTGTGATGGGATGGGATGGGATCACTGGGATGGGATATCTGGGATGGGATGTGATGGGACGGGATGGGGTGGGATGGGATGGGGTGGGAAGCGATGGGATGGGCTACAATGGGATGGGATGGGATGGGATGGGATGGGATGGGATGGGTTTGGATGGGATGGGATCCCTGGGATGGGATGGGATGGGATGGGATGGGATCCGCGGGATGAGATGGGATGGAATGGGATCCCTGGGATGGGATAGGATCCCTGGGATTGGATCACTGGGATGGGATGGGATCCCTGGTGTGGGATCCCTAGGATGGGATGGGATGGAATGGGATGGGATGGGATGGGATGGGATCCTTGGGATGGGATGGGATGCCATGGCATGGGATCCGCGGGATGAGATGGGATGGGATGGGATACGTGGGATGGGATGGGATCCCTGGGATGGCATGGGATGAGATGGGAAAGGATGGGATGGGATGGGATCCCTGTTTTGGGATTGGCTGGGATGCGATACCTGGGATGGGATGGAATCCCTGGGATGAGATCGCTGGGATGGGATGGGATGGGATGGGATGGGATGGGATGGGATGGGATGGGATGGGTTGGGATGGGATGGGATGGGATGGGATGGGATGGGGTGGGATGGGATGGGATTGGATGGATCCTGGGATGGGGACCCTGGGATGGGATCCCTGGGATGGGATCCCTGGGATGGGATGGGATCCATGGGATGAGATGGGATCCCTGGGATGGAATCCCTGGGATGGGATTGGATCACTGGGATGGGATGGGATGGGATGGGATGGGATGGGATGGGATGGGATAGGATGGGATGTGATGGGATTGCTGGGATGGGATCCCTGGAATGGGATGGGATCTCTAGGATGGGATGGGATCCCTGGGTTGGGATCGAATCTCTGGGATGGGATCCCTGGGATGGGATGGGATCTCTGGGATGGGATCCCTGGGATGGGATGGGATCCCTGGGATGTTATCCCTGGGATGGGATGGGATCCCTGGGATGGGATGGAATGGGATGGGACGGGATGGGATGGGATGGGGTAGGATGGGATGGGATGGGTTGTTATTGAATCCCAGGGATGGGGACCCGGGGTCTGGATGGGATCCCTGGGATGGGATCCCTGGGATGGGATCCCTGGGATGGGATGGGGTGGGATGGGTTGGGATTGGATGGGATGGGATCGGATCTGATGGGATCCCTCTGATGGGATGGGATGGGATCACTGGGATGGGATATCTGGGATGGGATGTGATGGGACGGGATGGGGTGGGATGGGATGGGGTGGGAAGCGATGGGATGGGCTACAATGGGATGGGATGGGATGGGATGGGATGGGATGGGATGGGATGGGATGGGTTTGGATGGGATGGGATCCCTGGGATGGGATGGGATGGGATGGGATGGGATGGGATGGGATCCGCGGGATGAGATGGGATGGAATGGGATCCCTGGGATGGGATAGGATCGCTGGGATTGGATCACTGGGATGGGATGGGATCCCTGGTGTGGGATCCCTAGGATGGGATGGGATGGAATGGGATGTAATGGGATGGGATGGGATCCTTGGGATGGGATGGGATGCCATGGCATGGGATCCGCGGGATGAGATGGGATGGGATGGGATACGTGGGATGGGATGGGATCCCTGGGATGGCATGGGATGAGATGGGAAAGGATGGGATGGGATGGGATCCCTGTTTTGGGATTGGCTGGGATGCGATACCTGGGATGGGATGGAATCCCTGGGATGAGATCGCTGGGATGGGATGGGATGGGATGGGATGGGATGGGATGGGATGGGATGGGATGGGTTGGGATGGGATGGGATGGGATGGGATGGGATGGGGTGGGATGGGATGGGATTGGATGGATCCCTGGGATGGGGACCCTGGGATGGGATCCCTGGGATGGGATCCCTGGGATGGGATGGGATCCATGGGATGAGATGGGATCCCTGGGATGGAATCCCTGGGATGGGATTGGATCACTGGGATGGGATGGGATGGGATGGGATGGGATGGGATGGGATGGGATGGGATGGGATAGGATGGGATGTGATGGGATTGCTGGGATGGGATCCCTGGAATGGGATGGGATCTCTAGGATGGGATGGGATCCCTGGGATGGGATGGAATCCCTGGGATGGGATCCCTGGAATGTGATCCCTCGTATGGGATGGGATCCCTGGGATGGGATGGAATCCCTGGGATGGGATCCCTGGGATAGGATGGGATCCCTGGGTTGGGATCGAATCCCTGGGATGGGATCCCTGGGATGGGATGGAATCTCTGGGATGGGATCCCTGGGATGGGATGGGATCCCTGGGATGGGATGGGATCCCTGGGATGTTATCCCTGGGATGGGATGGGATCCCTGGGATGGGATGGGATCCCAGGGATGGGATGGGATCCCTGGGTTGGGATGGGTACCATGGGATGGGATCCCTGGGATGGGATGGTATCCCTGGGATGGGATTGATTGGGATGGGATCCCTGGGATGGGATGGAATACCTGGCATGAGATAGCAGGGATGATATGGGATGGGATGGGATGGGATGGGATGGGATGGGATGGGATGGGATGGGATCCCTGGGATGGGATGGGATGGGACCGGATGGGATTGGATGGGATGGGATGGGATGGGATGGGATGGAATGGGATCCCTGGGATGGTACGGAATGGGATCCCGGGGTTTGCGATGGGATACCTGCTATGGGATCCCTTGGATGGGATGGGATGGGATGGGATGGAATGGGATGGGACGGGATGGGATGGGATGGGATGGGATGGGGTAGGATGGGATGGGATGGGGTAGGATGGGATGGGATGGGTTGGGATGGAATCCCAGGGATGGGGACCCGGGGTCTGGATGGGATCCCTGGGATGGGATCCCTGGGATGGGATGGGATGGGATGGGTTGGGATTGGATGGGATGGGATCGGATCTGATGGGATCCCAGTGATGGGATGGGATGGGATCACTGGGATGGGATCCCTGGGATGGGATGGGATCCCTGGGATGTTATCCCTGGGATGGGATGGGATGGGATCCCTGGGATGGGATGGGATCCCTGGGATGGAATGGGATCCCTGGGATGGGGTCCCTGGGATGGGAAGAGATCCCTGGGATGGGATGGGATGGGATGGGATGGGATGGGATGGGATCCCTGTGATGGGATCCCTGGGATGGGATGGGCTTCCTGGGATGGGATCCCTGGGATGGGATGGGACCCCTGGGATGGGACCCCTGGCATTGGATGGGATGGGATGGGATGGGATGGAATGGGATGGGATCCCTGGGATGGGATGGGATCCCTGGGATGGGATCCCTGGGATGGGATGGGATCCCGGGGATGGGATGGGATCCCTGGGTTGGGATGGGTTCCATGGGATGGGATCGCTGGGATGGGATGGGATGGGAGGGATCCCTGGAATGGCAAGGGATCCCCGGTATGGGATCCGTGGGATGGAATAGGATGAGATGTGATGGGATTGGATGGGATCCCTGGGATGGGATGGGATGGGATGGAATCCCTGGGATGGGATGGGATCCCTGGGATGGGGATCCCTGGGATGGGATGGGATCCCTGGGATGGGATGGGATGGGACGGGATGGGATGGGATGGGATGGGGTAGGATGGGATGGGATGTGGTAGGATGGGATGGGATGGGTTGGGATGGGATGGGATCCCTGGCATGGGATGGGATCCCTGGGATGGGATCTCTGGGATCCGATGGTATCCATGGGATGGGATGGGTTGGGATGGGATGGAATCCCAGGGATGGGGACCCGGGGATGGGATGGGATCCCTGGGATGGGATCCCTGGGATGGGATGGGATGGGATGGGATGGGTTGGGATTGGATGGGATGGGATGGGATGGGATGGGATCGGATGGGATCCCTGGGATGGGATGGGATCCCTGGGATGGGATATCTGGGATGGGATGTGATGGGACGGGATGGGGTGGGATGGGATGGGGTGGGAAGCGATGGGATGGGCTACAATGGGATGGGATGGGATGGGATGGGATGGGATGGGATGGGATGGGATGGGATGGGATGGGATGGGATGGGATGGGATGGGATGGGATGGGATGGGATGTGTTGGGATGGGTTTGGATGGGATGGGATCCCTGGGTTGTGATGGGATGGGATGCCATGGCATGGGATCCGCGGGATGAGATGGGATGGGATGGGATACGTGGGATGGGATGGGATCCCTGGGATGGGATGGGATGAGATGGGAAAGGATGGGATGGGATGGGATCCCTGGGTTGGGATTGGCTGGGATGCGATACCTGGGATGGGATGGAATCCCTGGGATGAGATCGCTGGGATGGGATGGGATGGGATGGGATGGGATGGGTTGGGATGGGATGGGATGGGATGGGGTGGGATGGGGTGGGATGGGATGGGATGGGATAGGATGGGATGGGATGGGATCCCTGGGATGGGATGGGGGGGATGGGATGGGATTGGATGGATCCCTGGGATGGGGACCCTGGGATGGGATCCCTGGGATGGGATGGGATCCATGGGATGCGATGGGATCCCTGGGATGGAATCCCTGGGATGGGATTGGATCACTGGGATGGGATGGGATGGGATGGGATGGGATGGGATAGGATGGGAAGGGATGGGATGGGATGGGATGGGATGGGATGGGCTGGGATGGGATGGGATGGGATGGGATCCCTGGGATGGGATGGGATCCCTGGGATGGGATGGGATGGGATGGGATGGGATGGGATGGGATGGAATGGGATGGGATGGGATGGGATGGGATCCCTGGGATGGGATGGGATCCCTGGGATGGGATGGGATCCCTGGGATGGGATCCCTGGGATGGAATGGGATCCCAGGGATGGGGTCCCTGGGATGGGAAGAGATCCCTGGGATGGGATGGGATGGGATGGGATGGGATGGGATGGGATCCCTGGGATGGGATCCCTGGGATGGGATGGGCTTCCTGGGATGGGAACCCTGGGATGGGATGCGACCCCTGGGATGGGACCCCTGGCATTGGATGGGATGGGATGGGATGGAATGGGATGGGATCCCTGGGATGGGATCCCTGGGATGGGATGGGATCCCGGGGATGGGATGGGATCCCTGGGTTGGGATGGGTTCCATGGGATGGGATCGCTGGGATGGGAGGGATCCCTGGAATGGCAAGGGATCCCTGGTATGGGATCCGTGGGATGGAATAGGATGAGATGTGATGGGATTGGATGGGATCCCTGGGATGGGATGGGATGGGATGGGATGGGATGGGATGGAATCCCTGGGATGGGATGGGATGGGATCCCTGGGATGGGGATCCCTGGGATGGGGTGGGATCCCTGGGATGGGATGGGATGGGATGGGATCCCTGGAATGGGATCCCTGGAATGGGATGGGAGTCCTGGGATGGGATCTCTTGCATTGGATGGGATGGAATGGGATGTGATGGGATCCCTGGGATGGGATGGGATCCCTGAGATGAGATGGGATCCCTGGGATGGGATCCCTGGGATGGGATCGATGGGATGGGATGGGATGGAATGGGATCCCTGGGATGGGATGGGATCCCTGGGATGGGATGGGATGGGACGGGATGGGATGGGATGGGATGGGATGGGGTAGGATGGGATGGGATGTGGTAGGATGGGATGGGATGGGTTGGGATGGGATGGGATCCCTGGCATGGGATGGGATCCCTGGGATGGGATCTCTGGGATCCGATGGTACCCATGGGATGGGATGGGTTGGGATGGGATGGAATCCCAGGGATGGGGACCCGGGGATGGGATGGGATCCCTGGGATGGGATCCCTGGGATGGGATGGGATGGGATGGGATGGGTTGGGATTGGATGGGATGGGATGGGATGGGATCGGATGGGATCCCTGGGATGGGATGGGATCCCTGGGATGGGATATCTGGGATGGGATGTGATGGGACGGGATGGGGTGGGATGGGATGGGGTGGGAAGCGATGGGATGGGCTACAATGGGATGGGATGGGATGGGATGGGATGGGATGGGATGGGATGGGATGGGATGGGATGGGTTTGGATGGGATGGGATCCCTGGGATGGGATGGGATGGGATGGGATGGGATGGGATGGGATGGGATGGGATGCCATGGCATGGCATGGCATGGGATCCGCGGGATGAGATGGGATGGAATGGGATACGTGGGATGGGATGGGATACGTGGTATGGGATGGGATGAGATGGGATGGGATGGGATGGGATGGGATGGGATGGGATGGGATGGGATCCCTGGGTTGGGAATGGCTGGGATGGGATACCTGGGATGGGATGGAATCCCTGGGATGAGATCGCTGGGATGGGATGGGATGGGATCCCTGGGATGTCATGGGATCCGTGGGATGGGATGGGATGGGATGGGATGGGATGGGATGGGATGGGTTTGGATGGGATGGGATCCCTGGGATGGGATGGGATGGGATGGGATGGGATGGGATGGGATGGGATGGGATGGGATGGGATGGGATGCCATGGCATGGGATCCGTGGGATGAGATGGGATGGGATGGGATGCGTGGGATGGGATGGGATACGTGGGATGGGATGGGATGAGATGGGATGGGATGGGATGGAATCCCTGGGTTGGGAACGGCTGGGATGGGATACCTGGAATGGGATGGAATCCCTGGGATGAGATCGCTGGGATGGGATGGGATGGGATGGGATGGGTTGGGATGGGATGGGGTGGGATGGGATGGGCTACAATGGGATGGGACGGGATAGGATGGGATGGGATGGGATGGGATCCCTGGGATGGGATAGGATCGCTGGGATTGGATCACTGGGATGGGATGGGATGGGATCCCTGGTGTGGGATCCCTAGGATGGGATGGGATGGAATGTGATGGGATGGGATGGGATGGAATGGGATGGGATGGGATGGGATCCTTGGGATGGGATGGGATCCCTGGGATGGGATCTCTGGGATAAGATGTGATGGGATGGGATGAGACCCCTGGGATTGGATGGGATCCCTGGGATGGGATCCCTGGGATGGGATGGGATCCATGGGATGAGATGGGATCCCTGGGATGGAATCCCTGGGATGGGATTGGATCACTGGGATGGGATGGGATGGGATGGGTTGGGATGGGATGGGATGGGATCCCTGGGATGGAATGGGATCCCTGGGATGGGATCCCTGGGATGGGATCCATGGGATGGGATTGGTTGGGATGAGTTGGGAACCGTTGGATGGGATCTTATGGGATCCCTGTGATGAGATGGGATGGGATTGGATCCCTGGGATGGGATGCGGTGGGATCCTAGGGATGGGATCCCTGGAATGTGATCCCTCGTATGGGATGAGATCCCTGGGATGGGATGGGATGGGATGGGATGGGTTGGGATGGGATGGGATCCCTGGGATGGGATGGGATGGGATCCCTGGGATGAGAACAGATGAAATGGGATCCCTGGGATGGGATGGGATGAAATCCCTGGGATGGGATAGCTGGGATGGGATGGGATCCCTCGGATGGGATGGGATGGGATCCCTGGGATGGGTTGGGATCCCTGGGATGGGTTGGGATCCCTGGGATGGGATGGGATCCCTGGGATGGGATCCATGGTATGGGTTACTTGGGATGGGATAGGATCCCTGGGATGGGAGAGGATGGGATGGGATGGGATGGGTTGGGATAGGATGGGATCCTTGGGATGGGATGGGAAGGGATCCCTGGGATGGGATCCCTGGAATGTGATCCCTCGTATGCGATGGGATCCCTGGGATGGGATGGAATCCCTGGGATGGGATCCCTGGGATAGGATGGAATCCCTGGGTTGGGATCGAATCCCTGGGATGGCATCCCTGGGATGGGATGGAATCTCTGGGATGGGATCGCTGGGATGGGATGGGATGGGATGGGATGGGATGGGATGGGATGGAATGGGATGGGATCCCTGGGATGGGATGGGATCCCTGGGATGTTATCCCTGGGATGGGATGGGATCCCTGGGATGGGATGGGATCCCGGGGATGGGATGGGATCCCTGGGTTGGGATGGGTTCCATGGGATGGGATCCCTGGGATGGGATGGGATCCCTGGGATGGGATGGGATCCCTGGGATGGGATGGGATCCCGGGGATGGGATGGGATCCCTGGGTTGGGATGGGTTCCATGGGATGGGATCCCTGGGATGGGATGGGATGGGATCCCTGGGATGTCATGGGATCCGTGGGATGTGATGGGATGGGATTCCTGGGATGGGATGGGATGGGATGGGATGGGATGAGACCCCTGGGATTGGATGGGATCCCTGGGATGGGATCCCTGGGATGGGATGATATGGGATGGGATGGGATGGGATGGGATGGGATGGGATCCCTGGGATGGGATCCCAGGGATGGGATACCTGGGATGGGATCGGATGGGATGGGATGGGATGGGAAGGGATGGGATGGGATGGGAAGAGATGGGATGGGATCCCTGGGATGGGATGGGATTCCTGGGATGGCATGGGATGGGATGGGATGGAATGGGATGGGATGGAATGGGATGGGATGGGGTGGGATTGGATTGGTTGGGATGGGATGCGATCCCTGGGATGGTATGGGATAGGATGGGATGGGATACCTGGGATGGGATGGGATCCATGGGATGGGATGGGTTGGGATGGGATTGGATCCCTGGGATGGGATCCCTGCGATGGGATCCCTGGGATGGGATGGGATCTCTGGAATGGGATCCCTGGGATGGGATCCCAGGGATGGGATGGGATGGTATGGGATCCCTGGGATGGGATGTGATCCCTGGGATGGGATCCCTGGGATGGGATTGGATGGGATGGGATGGAATGGGGAGGGATCGGATTGGATGGGATGGGCTGGGATGGGATGGAATGGAATGGGATCCCTGGGATGGAATGGGATTCCTCGTATGGGATCCCTGGGATGGGATGGGATGGGATCCCTGGGATGCGATGGGATCTCTGGGATGTGATGGGATCACTGGGATGTGATTCCTGGGATGGGATGGGATCCCTGGAATGGGATGGGATTTCTGGAATGGGATGGTATTCCTGGAATGGGATGGGATTCCTGGGATGGCTTGGTATGGGATGGGCTGGGATGTGATGGGATGGGATGGGATGCGATGGGATGGGATGGGAGGGGATGGGATGGGATGGGATGGGATGGGATCGGATGGGATGGGATGGGATGAGATGGGATGGGATGGGATGACATGGGATGGGATCCCTGGGATGGGATGGGATGGGATCCCTTGCATGGGATGGGATCCCTGGGATGGGATCCCTTGGATGGGATGGGATCCCTGGGATGGGATGGGATTCCTGGAATGGGATGGGATTCCTGGGATGGGTTGGGATGGGATGGCATGGGATATGATCACTGGGATGGGATAGGATCACAGGGATTGGATCCCTGGGAGGCGATGGGATCCCTGGGATGGGATGGGATGGAATCCCTGGGATGGGATGGGATGGGATGGTATCCCTGGGACGGGATCCCTGGGATGGGATCCTTGGGATGGGATGGGATCCCCGTGATGGGATCTCTCGCATGGGATGGGATCCATGGGATGGGATGGGTTGGGATGGGATGGGAACCCTGGGATGGGAGGGGATCCCTCGGATGGGATGGGATGGGATGGGATGGGATGGGATGGGATGGGGTTGGATGGGATGGAATGGGATGGGATGGAATGGGATGGGATGGGGTGGGATTGGATTGGTTGGGATGGGATGCGATCCCTGGGATGGTATGGGATAGGATGGGATGGGATACCTGGGATGGGATGGGATCCATGGGATGGGATGGGTTGGGATGGGATTGGATCCCTGGGATGGGATCCCTGCGATGGGATCCCTGGGATGGGATGGGATCTCTGGAATGGGATCCCTGGGATGGGATCCCAGGGATGGGATGGGATGGTATGGGATCCCTGGGATGGGATGTGATCCCTGGGATGGGATCCCTGGGATGGGATTGGATGGGATGGGATGGAATGGGGAGGGATCGGATTGGATGGGATGGGCTGGGATGGGATGGGATGGAATGGAATGGGATCCCTGGGATGGAATGGGATTCCTCGTATGGGATCCCTGGGATGGGATGGGATGGGATCCCTGGGATGCGATGGGATCTCTGGGATGTGATGGGATCACTGGGATGTGATTCCTGGGATGGGATGGGATCCCTGGAATGGGATGGGATTTCTGGAATGGGATGGAATTCCTGGAATGGGATGGGCTTCCTGGGATGGCTTGGTATGGGATGGGCTGGGATGTGATGGGATGGGATGCGATGGGATGGGATGGGAGGGGATGGGATGGGATGGGATGGGATGGGATCGGATGGGATGGGATGAGATGGGATGGGATGGGATGACATGGGATGGGATCCCTGGGATGGGATGGGATGGGATGGGATCCCTTGCATGGGATGGGATCCCTGGGATGGGATCCCTTGGATGGGATGGGATCCCTGGGATGGGATGGGATTCCTGGAATGGGATGGGATTCCTGGAATGGGATGGGATTCCTGGGATGGGTTGGCATGGGATGGCATGGGATATGATCACTGGGATGGGATAGGATCACAGGGATTGGATCCCTGGGAGGCGATGGGATCCCTGGGATGGGATGGGATGGAATCCCTGGGATGGGATGGGATGGGATGGTATCCCTGGGACGGGATCCCTGGGATGGGATCCTTGGGATGGGATGGGATCCCCGTGATGGGATCTCTCGCATGGGATGGGATCCATGGGATGGGATGGGTTGGGATGGGATGGGAACCCTGGGACGGGATGGGATGGGATGGGATCCCTGGGATGGGATGGGATGGCATCCCTGGGATGGGATACCTGGAATGTGATCCCTCGTATGGGATGGTATCCCCGTGATGGGATCTCTCGCATGGGATGGGATCCATGGGATGGGATGGGTTGGGATGGGATGGGAACCCTGGGATGGGAGGGGATCCCTCGGATGGGATGGGATGGGATGGGATGGGATGGGATGGGATGGGATGGGATGGGATGGGGTTGGATGGGATGGGATGGGATGGGATGGCATGGGATCCCTTGGATGCGATGGGATCCCTGGGATGGGATCCCTTTGATGGGATGGGATCCCTGCGATGGGATGGGATCCCTAGGATGGGATGGGATCCCTGCGATGGGATGGGATGGGATGGTATCCCTGGGATGGGATCCTTGGGATGGGATGGGATGGGATGGGATGGGATGGGATCGGACGGGATGGGATGGGATGGTTTGCGATGGGATCCCTGGGATGGGATGGGATGGGATGGGATGGGATGGGATGGGATGGGATGGGATGGGATGGCATCCCTGGGATGGGAAGGGATCGCTGGAATGGGATGGGATTCCTGGAATGGGATGGGATTCCTGGAATGGGATGGAATGGAATGGGATGGGATGAGAGATGATCACTGGGATGGGATAGGTTCGCTGGGATTGGATCCCTGGGTGGCGGTGGGATCCCTGGGATGGGATGGGATGGGATGGGATGGGATGGCATCCCTGGGATGGGATGGGATCGCTGGAATGGGATGGGATTCCTGGAATGGGATGGGATTCCTGGAATGGGATGGGATGGGATGGGATGGGAGGGGATGGAATGGGATGCGATGGGATGGCACGGGATGGGATGCGATGGGATGGGATCCCTGGGATGGGATGGAATGGGATGGGATGGGATCCCTGGGATGGGATGGGATGTGATGGGATGGGATGAGATGGGATGGGATGGGATGCGAAGGGATGGGATCCCTGGGATGGGATGGGATGGGATGGGATGGGATGGGATGGGATGGGATCCCTGCGATGGGATCCCTGGGATGGGATGTGATCCCTGGGATGGGATCCCTGGGATGGGATTGGATGGGATGGGATGGAATGGGGAGGGATCGGATTGGATGGGATGGGCTGGGATGGGATGGGATGGAATGGAATGGGATCCCTGGGATGGAATGGGATTCCTCGTATGGGATCCCTGGGATGGGATGGGATGGGATCCCTTGGATGCGATGGGATCTCTGGGATGTGATGGGATCACTGGGATGTGATTCCTGGGATGGGATGGGATCCCTGGAATGGGATGGGATTTCTGGAATGGGATGGTATTCCTGGAATGGGATGGGATTCCTGGGATGGGTTGGTATGGGATGGGCTGGGATGTGATGGGATGGGATGGGATGGGATGCGATGGGATGGGATGGGAGGGGATGGGATGGGATGGGATGGGATGGGATGGGATCGGATGGGATGGGATGGGATGAGATGAGATGGGATGGGATGGGATGCCATGGGATGGGATCCCTGGGATGGGATGGGATGGGATCCCTTGCATGGGATGGGATCCCTGCGATGGGATCCCTTGGATGGGATGGGATCCCTGGGATGGGATGGGATTCCTGGAATGGGATGGGATTCCTGGAATGGGATGGGATTCCTGGGATGGGTTGGGATGGGATGGGATGGGATATGATCACTGGGATGGGATAGGATCACAGGGATTGGATCCCTGGGAGGCGATGGGATCCCTGGGATGGGATGGGATGGAATCCCTGGGATGGGATGGGATGGGATGGTATCCCTGGGACGGGATCCCTGGGATGGGATCCTTGGGATGGGATGGGATCCCCGTGATGGGATCTCTCGCATGGGATGGGATCCATGGGATGGGATGGGTTGGGATGGGATGGGAACCCTGGGACGGGATGGGATGGGATGGGATCCCTGGGATGGGATGAGATGGCATCCCTGGGATGGGATACCTGGAATGTGATCCCTCGTATGGGATGGGATCCCCGTGATGGGATCTCTCGCATGGGATGGGATCCATGGGATGGGATGGGTTGGGATGGGATGGGAACCCTGGGATAGGAGGGGATCCCTCGGATGGGATGGGATGGGATGGGATGGGATGGGATGGGATGGGATGGGATGGGATGGGGTTGGATGGGATGGGATGGGATGGGATCCCTGGGATGGGAGAGGATCCCTCGGATGGGATGGGACGGGATGGGATGGGATGGGATGGGATGTGATCCCTCGGATGGGATGGGATGGGATGGGATGGGATGGGATGGGATGGGATCCCTGGAATGGGATCCCTGGAATGGGATCCCTGGGATGGGATCCCTTATAATGGGATCCCTGGGATGTGATGGGAGCCCTGCTATGGGATGGAATCCCTGGGATGGGATGGAATGGGATGGGATGGCATGGGATCCCTTGGATGCGATGGGATCCCTGGGATGGGATCCCGTTGATGGGATGGGATCCCGTTGATGGGATGGGATCCCTGCGATGGGATGGGATCCCTAGGATGGGATGGGATCCCTGCGATGGGATGGGATGGGATGGGATGGGATGGGATGGGATGGGATGGGATGGGATGTAATGGGATGGGATGGGATGGGATGGGATGGGATGGGATGGGATGGGATGGGATATGATCACTGGGATGGGATAGGATCACAGGGATTGGATCCCTGGGAGGCGATGGGATCCCTGGGATGGGATGGGATGGAATCCCTGGGATGGGATGGGATGGGATGGTATCCCTGGGACGGGATCCCTGGGATGGGATCCTTGGGATGGGATGGGATCCCCGTGATGGGATCTCTCGCATGGGATGGGATCCATGGGATGGGATGGGTTGGGATGGGATGGGAACCCTGGGACGGGATGGGATGGGATGGGATCCCTGGGATGGGATGGGATGGCATCCCTGGGATGGGATACCTGGAATGTGATCCCTCGTATGGGATGGTATCCCCGTGATGGGATCTCTCGCATGGGATGGGATCCATGGGATGGGATGGGTTGGGATGGGATGGGAACCCTGGGATAGGAGGGGATCCCTCGGATGGGATGGGATGGGATGGGATGGGATGGGATGGGATGGGGTTGGATGGGATGGGATGGGATGGGATCCCTGGGATGGGAGAGGATCCCTCGGATGGGATGGGACGGGATGGGATGGGATGGGATGGGATGGGATGGGATGTGATCCCTCGGATGGGATGGGATGGGATGGGATGGGATGGGATGGGATGGGATCCCTGGAATGGGATCCCTGGAATGGGATCCCTGGGATGGGATCCCTTATAATGGGATCCCTGGGATGTGATGGGAGCCCTGCTATGGGATGGAATCCCTGGGATGGGATGGAATGGGATGGGATGGCATGGGATCCCTTGGATGCGATGGGATCCCTGGGATGGGATCCCGTTGATGGGATGGGATCCCGTTGATGGGATGGGATCCCTGCGATGGGATGGGATCCCTAGGATGGGATGGGATCCCTGCGATGGGATGGGATGGGATGGGATGGGATGGGATGGGATGGGATGGAATGGGATGGGATGGGATGGGATGGGATGGGGTCCCTTGGATGGGATGGGATGGGATCGCATGGGGTTGGATGGGATGGGATGGGATCCCTGGGATGGGAGGGAATCCCTGGGATGGGATGGGATGGGATGGGATGTGATCCCTCGGATGGGATGGGATGGGATGGGATGGGATGGGATGGGGTCCCTTGGATGGGATGGGATGGGATCGCATGGGGTTGGATGGGATGGGATGGGATCCCTGGGATGGGAGGGAATCCCTGGGATGGGATGGGATGGGATGGGATGTGATCCCTCGGATGGGATGGGATGGGATGGGATGGGATCCCTGGAATGGGATCCCTGGAATGGGATCCCTGGAATGGGATGGGATCACTAGGATGGGATGTGTTGGGATGGGATGGGATCCCTGCGATGGGATCCCTGGAATGGGATGGGATGGGATGGGATGGGATGGGATGGGATAGAATCCCTGGGATGGGATGGAATGGGATGGGATGGCATGGGATCCCTTGGATGCGATGGGATCCCTGGGATGGGATCCCTTTGATGGGATGGGATCCCTGCGATGGGATGGGATCCCTGCGATGGGATGGGATCCCTGCGATGGGATGGGATAGGATGGTATCCCTGGGATGGGATGGGATGGGATCCCTGGGATGGGATGGGATGGGATGGGATGGGATGGGATGGGATCCCTGGAATGGGATCCCTGGAATGGGATGGGATCACTGGGATGGGATGGGATGGGATGGGATGCCATCCCTGGGATGTGATGGGATCCCTGGGATGGGATCCCTGGGAGGGGATGGGATCCCTGGGATGGGAATACTGGAATGGGATGGGATGGGATTCCTGGGATGGGAATGGATGGGGTGGGATGGGATGGGATGGGATGGGATGGGATGGGATGGGATCGGACGGGATGGGATGGGTTGCGATGGGATCCCTGGGATGGGATGGGATGTGGTGGGATCGCTGGGATGGGATGGGATGGGATGGGATGGGATGGCATCCCTGGGATGGGATGGGATCGCTGGAATGGGATGGGATTCCTGGAATGGGATGGGAGTCCTGGAATGGGATGGAATGGAATGGGATGGGATGGGAGATGATCACTGGGATGGGATAGGATCGCTGGGATTGGATCCCTGGGTGGCGGTGGGATCCCTGGGATGGGATGGGATGTGGTGGGATCGCTGGGATGGGATGGGATGGGATGGGATGGCATCCCTGGGATGGGATCGCTGGAATGGGATGGGATTCCTGGAATGGGATGGGATTCCTGGAATGGGATGGGATGGGATGGGATGGAATGGGATGCGATGGGATGGCATGGGATGGGATGCGATGGGATGGGATCCCTGGGATGGGATGGAATGGGATGGGATGGGATCCCTGGGATGGGATGGGATGGGATCCCTGGGATGGGATGGGATGGGATGGGATCCCTGGGATGGGATGGGATGGGATGGGATGGGATGGGATCCCTGGAATGGGATCCCTGGAATGGGATGGGATCACTGGGATGGGATGGGATGGGATGGGATGTCATCCCTGGGATGTGATGGGATCCCTGGGATGGGATCCCTGGGAGGGGATGGGATCCCTGGGATGGGAATACTGGAATGGGATGGGATGGGATTCCTGGGATGGGAATGGATGGGGTGGGATGGGATGGGATGGGATGGGATGGGATGGAACGGGGTGGGATGGGATTGGATGGGATGGGCTGTGATGGGATGGGATGGAATGGGATGGGATCCCTGGGATGAGATGGGATGGGATCCCTGGGATGTGATGGGATCCCTGGGATGGGATCCGAGGGATGGGATGGGATCCCTGGAATGGGATGGGATTCCTGGAATGGGATGGGATTCCTGGAATGGGATGGGATGGGATTCCCGGGATGGGTTGGTATGGGATGGGATGGGATGTGATGGGATTGGATGGGATGGGATGGGATGGAATGGGATGCGATGGGATGGCATGGGATGGGATCCCTGGGATGTGATGGGATCCCTGGGATGGGATCCGAGGGATGGGATGGGATCCCTGGAATGGGATGGGATTCCTGGAATGGGATGGGATTCCTGGAATGGGATGGGATGGGATTCCCGGGATGGGTTGGTATGGGATGGGATGGGATGTGATGGGATTGGATGGGATGGGATGGGATGGAATGGGATGCGATGGGATGGCATGGGATGGGATGCGATGGGATGGGATCCCTGGGATGGGACGGAATGGGATGGGATGGGATCCCTGGGATGGGATGGGATGGGATCCCTGGGATGGGATGGGATGGGATGGGATGGGATGGGATCCCTGGAATGGGATCCCTGGAATGGGATGGGATCACTGGGATGGGATGGGATGGGATGTCATCCCTGGGATGTGATGGGATCCCTGGGATGGGATCCCTGGGAGGGGATGGGATCCCTGGGATGGGAATACTGGAATGGGATGGGATGGGATTCCTGGGATGGGAATGGATGGGGTGGGATGGGATGGGATGGGATGGGAACACTGGGATGGCATGGGATCACAGGGATGGGATGGTATGGGTTGGGATCCCTGGGATTGGATGGGTTCCCTGGTATGGGATAGGATCCCTGGTATTGGATCCCTGGGTTGGGATGGGATCCCTGGGATGGGATCCCTTGGATGGGCTCCCTGGGATGGGATGGCATGGGATGGGATGGCAAGGGATCCCTGGGATGGGATGGGATCCCTGGGATGGGATCCTTGGGATGGGATGGCATGGGATGGGATGGCAGGGGATCCCTGCGATGGGATGGGATCCCTGGGATGGGATCCCTGCGATGGGATGCGATCCCTGCGATGGGATGGTATGGGATGGGATGGTATCCCTGGGATGGTGTCCCTGGGATGGGATGGGATGGGATGGGATGGGATGGGATGGGATGGGTTGCGATGGGATCCCTGGGATGAGATGGGATGGGATGGGATGCGATGGGATGGGATGGGATCCCTGGGATGGCATGGGATGGGATGGGATGGGATCCCTGGGATGGGATGGGATGTGATGGGATGGGATGGGATGCGATGGGATCCCTGGGATGAGATGGGATGGGATGGGATGCCATGGGATGGCATGGGATGGGATCCCTGGGATGAGATGGGATGCGATCCCTGGTATGGGATGGGATCCATGGGATGGGATGGGATCCCTTGGATGGGATGGGATCCCTTGGATGGGATGGGATGGAATGGGATGGGATGGGATGGGATGGGATGTGATGGGGTGGGATGGGATGTGGTCTGATGGTATGGGGTGGGATGTGATAGGATGGTATCCCTGGGATGGGATGGGATGTGATGGGATGGGATCCCTGGGATTGGATGGATTCCCTGGGATGGGATCGATGGGATGGGATGTGATGGGATGGGATGGGATGGGATGGGATGGGATCCCTGGGATGGGATGGGATGCCTGGGATCCCTGGGCTGGGATGGGATCCCTGGGATGTTATGGGATGGGATCCCTTGGATGTGATTGGTAGGAATGGGATGGGATGGGATGGGATGGGTTGGGAACCCTGGGATGGGATGTTATGGGATCCCTGGGATGAGATGGGATGGGATCCCTGGGATGTGATGGGATCCCTGGGATGGGATCCCTGGGATGGGATGGGATCCCTGGGATGGGATGGGATGGGATTCCTGGGATGGGTTGGTATGGGATGGGATGGGATGTGATGGGATTGGATGGGATGGGATGGGATGGGATGGCATGGGATGGGATGCGGTGGGATGGGATGGGCGGGGATGCGCAGGGATGGGATCCCTGGGATGGGATGGGATGGGATGGGATGGGATCCCTGGGATGGGATGGGATGGGATGGGATGGGATGGGATGGGATCCCTGGGATGGGATGGAATGGGATGGGATGGGATCCCTGGGAGGGGATGGGATGGGATGGGATGGGATGGGATGGGATGAGTTGGGATGGGGTCGGATCCCTCGGATGGGAGGGGATCCCTCGTATGGGATGGGATCACTGGGATGGGATGGGATGTGATCCCTGGGATGTGATGGGATCCCTGGGATGGGATGGGATCCCTGGGATGGGATGGGATCCCTGTGAGGGGATGGGATCCCTGGGATGGGATTACTGGAATGGGATGGGATGGGATCCCTGGGATGGGATGCCTGGAATGAGATGTGATCCCTGGAATGGGATGGGATGGGATGGGATCCCTGGGATGGGATGGGATCCCTGGGATGGGATGGGATGGGATGGGATGGGATGGGATGGGTTCCCTGGGATGGGATGGGATCCCTGGTATGGGATAGGATCCCTGGTATTGGATCCCTGGGATGGGATGGGATCCCTGGGATGGGATGGGAGCCCTGGGATGGGATCCCTTGCATTGGATGGGATGGAATGCGATGTGATGGGATCCCTGGGATGGGATGGGATCCCTGAGATGAGATGGGATCCCTGGGATGGGATCGATGGGATGGGATGGGATGGGATCCCTGGAATGGGATCCCTGGAATGGGATGGGATCCCTGGGATGGGATCCCTGGGATAGGATGGGATCCCAGGGTTGGGATCGAATCCCTGGGATGGGATCCCTGGGATGGGATGGCATCTCTGGGATGGGATCGCTGGGATGGGATTGGATGGGATGGGATGGAATGGGATGGGATCCCTGGGATGGGATGGGATCCCTGGGATGTTATCCCTGGATGGGATGGGATCCCTGGGATGGGATGGGATCCCGGGGATGGGATGGGATCCCTGGGTTGGGATGGGTTCCATGGGATGGGATCTCTGGGATGGGATGGGATGGGATGGGATCCCTGGGATGTTATGGGATCCGTGGGATGTGATGGGATGGGATTCCTGGGATGGGATGGGATGGGATGGGATTGGATGGGATGGGATGGGATCCCAGGGATGGGATGGGATCCCTGGTTTGGGATGGGTACCATGGGATGGGATCCCTGGAATGGGATGGGATCCGTGGGATGTGATGGGATGCGATTCCTGGGATGGGAATGGGTGGGATGGGATGGGATGGGATGGGATCCCTGGGATGGGATGGTATCCCTGGGATGGGATTGGTTGGGATGGGATCCCTGGGATGGGATGGAATACCTGGCATGAGATAGCAGGGATGATTGGGATGGGATGGGATGGGATGGGATGGGATGGGATGGGATGGGATGGGATGGGATGGGATGGGATGGGATGGGGTGGGATGGGATTGGTTGGGATGGGATGCCATCCCTGGGATGGTATGGGATAGGATGGGATGGGATCCCTGGGATGGGATGGGATCCATGGGATGGGATGGGTTGGGATGGGATTGGATCCCTGGGATGGGATGGGATGGGATGGGATGTGATGGGATGGGATGGGTTGGGATGGGATGGGTTCCCTGGGATGGGATGGGATGGGATCCTTGGGATGGGAACAGATGAAATGGGATCCCTGCGATGGGATGGGATGGAATCCCTGGGATGGGATTGCTGGGATGGGATGGGATCCCTGGGATGGGATGGGATCCCTGGGATGGGATGGGATCCCTGGGATGGGTTGGGATCCCTGGGATGGGATGGGATCCCTGGGATGGGATCCATGGGATGGGTTACTTGGGATGGGATAGAATCCCTGGGATGGGAGAGGATGGGATGGGATGCAATGGGATGGGTTGGGATGGGATGGGATCCCTGGGATGGGATGGGATCCCTGGGAGGGGTTCCCTGGAATGTGATCCCTCGTATGGGATGGGATCCCTGGGATGGGATGGGATGGCATGGGATGGGATGGGATCCCTGGAAAGGGATCCCTGGAATGGGATGGGATGGGTGGGATGGGATGGAAACGCTGGGATGGGATGGGATCCCTGGGAAGGGGGGCCTGGGATGGAATGGGATTCCTGGGATGGTATGGGATCCCTGGGAAGGGGTGCCTGGGATGGGATGGGATCCCTGTGATGGGATGAGATCCTTGGGATGGGATCGGATGGGATGGGATCCCTGGGATGGGATGGGATCCCTGGGAAGTGGGGCCTGGGATGGAATGGGATCCCTGGGATGGGATGGGATCCCTGGGAAGGGGTGCCTGGGATGGGATGGGATCCCTGGGATGCAATGGGATCCCAGGGATGGGATGGGCTGGGATCCCAGGGATGCGATGGGATCCGTGGTATGGGATGGGATCCCTGGGATGGTATCCCTGGGTCGGGATCCCTGGGATGGGATGGGATGGGATCTCTGTGATGGGATGGGATCCCTGGGATGGGAATCCTGGGATGGGATGGGATGGGATGGGATGGGATGGGATGGGATGGGAGGGATCCCTGGGATGGGATGGGATCCCTGGGATGGGATTCCTGGGATGGAATGGGATGAGATGGGATGGGAAGGGATCCCTGGGATGGGATGGGATCCCTGGGATGGGATGGTATTTGATGGGATGGGATCTCTGGGATGGGATGGGACAGGATCCCTGGGATGGGAAGGGATCCCTTGGATGGGATCCCTGGGATGGGATGGGATGGCATGGGATGGGATGGTATCCCTGGGACGGGATCCCTGGGATGCGACGGGATGGGATCCCTGTTATGGGATGGGATTCCTGGGATGGGATGGGATGGGATGGGATGGGATGGGATGGGAGGGATCCCTGTGATGGGATGGGATGGTATGCGATGGGATGTGGTGCCTGGGATGGGATGGGATCCCTGGGATGGGATCCCTGGGATGGGATCCCTGGGATGGGATGGGATCCGTGGAATGGAATGGGATCCCCGGCATGGGATCGCTGGGATGGCATGGGATCCCTGGGATGGGATGTGATGGGATCCCTGGGATGGGATGAGATCCTTGGGATGGGATGGGATGGGATGGGATCCCTGGGATGGGATGGGATCCCTGGGAAGGGGGGCCTGGGATGGAATGGGATCCCTGGGATGGGATGGGATCCCTGGGAAGGGGTGCCTGGGATGGGCTGGGATCCCAGGGATGCGATGGGATCCGTGGTATGGGATGGGATCCCTGGGATGGTATCCCTGGGTCGGGATCCCTGGGATGGGATGGGATGGGATCTCTGTGATGGGATGGGATCCCTGGGATGGGAATCCTGGGATGGGATGGGA
Organism: Sturnus vulgaris; assembly: GCF_052056855.1. Lineage (NCBI taxonomy): Eukaryota > Metazoa > Chordata > Aves > Passeriformes > Sturnidae > Sturnus > Sturnus vulgaris. The sequence goes on from NC_142282.1 coordinate 69,530,408, forward strand.
TGGGAAGGGATGGGATGGGATCCCTGGGATGGGATGGGATGGGATCCCTGGGATGGGATGGTATTTGATGGGATGGGATCTCTGGGATGGGATGGGACGGGATCCCTGGGATGGGAAGGGATCCCTTGGATGGGATCCCTGGAATGGGATGGGATGGCATGGGATGGGATTGGATCCCTGGAAAGGGATCCCTGGAATGGGATGGTATCCCTGGGACGGGATCCCTGGGATGCCACGGGATGGGATCCCTGTTATGGGATGGGATCCCTGGGATGGGATGGGATGGGATGGGATGGGATGGGATGGGATGGGAGGGATCCCTGTGATGGGATGGGATGGTATGCGATGGGATGTGGTCCCTGGGATGGGATGGGATCCCTGGGATGGGATCCCTGGGATGGGATGGGATCCGTGGAATGGGATGGGATCCCTGGGATGGGATCGCTGGGATGGCATGGGATCCCTGGGATGGGATGTGATGGGATTCCTGGGATGGGTTGGGATGGGATGGGATGGGATGTGATGGGATTGGATGGGATGGGATGGGATGGGATGGCATGGGATGGGATGCGATGGGATGGGATGGGCGGGGATGCGCAGGGATGGGATCCCTGGGATGGGATGGGATGGGATGGGATCCCTGGGATGGGATGGGATGGGATGGGATCCCTGGTATGGGATGGAATGGGATGGGATGGGATCCCTGGGAGGGGATGGGATGGGATGGGATGGGATGAGTTGGGATGGGATGGGATCCATGGGATGGGAGGGGATCCCTCGTATGGGATGGGATCGCTGGGATGGGATGGGATGTGATCCCTGGGATGTGATGGGATCCCTGGGATGGGATCCCTGGGATGGGATGGGATCCCTGTGAGGGGATGGGATCCCTGGGATGGGATTACTGGAATGGGATGGGATGGGATCCCTGGGATGGGATGCCTGGAATGAGATGTGATCCCTGGAATGGGATGGGATGGGATGGGATCCCTGGGATGGGATGGGATCCCTGGGATGGGATGGTATGGGATGGGATGGGATCCCTGGGATTGGATGGGTTCCATGGGAAGGGATCCCTGGGATGGGATGGGATGGGATGGGTTCCCTGGGATGGGATGGGATCCCTGGTATGGGATAGGATCCCTGGTATTGGATCCCTGGGATGGGATGGGATCCCTGGGATGGGATGGGATCCCTGGGATGGGATGGGAGCCCTGGGATGGGATCCCTTGCATTGGATGGGATGGAATGGGATGTGATGGGATCCCTGGGATGGGATGGGATCCCTGAGATGAGATGGGATCCCTGGGATGGGATCCCTGGGATGGGATCGATGGGATGGGATGGGATGGGATGGGATCCCTGGGATGGGATCCCTGGGATGGGATCGATGGGATGGGATGGGATGGGATGGGATGGGATCCCTGGAATGGGATCCCTGGAATGGGATGGGATCCCTGGGATGGGATCCCTGGGATAGGATGGGATCCCTGGGTTGGGATCGAATCCCTGGGATGGGATCCCTGGTATGGGATGGAATCTCTGGGATTGGATCGCTGGGATGGGATTGGATGGGATGGAATGGGATGGGATTCCTGGGATGGGATGGGATCCCTGGGATGTTATCCCTGGATGGGATGGGATCCCTGGGATGGGATGGGATCCCGGGGATGGGATGGGATCCCTGGGTTGGGATGGGTTCCATGGGATGGGATCCCTGGGATGGGATGGGATGGGATGGGATGGGATCCCTGGGATGTTATGGGATCCGTGGGATGTGATGGGATGGGATTCCTGGGATGGGATGGGATGGGATGGGATGGGATGGGATCCCTGGAATGGGATCCCTGGAATGGGATGGGATCCCTGGGATGGGATCCCTGGGATAGGATGGGATCCCTGGGTTGGGATCGAATCCCTGGGATGGGATCCCTGGGATGGGATGGAATCTCTGGGATTGGATCGCTGGGATGGGATTGGATGGGATGGGATGGAATGGGATGGGATCCCTGGGATGGGATGTGATCCCTGGGATGTTATCCCTGGATGGGATGGGATCCCTGGGTTGGGATGGGTTCCATGGGATGGGATCCCTGGGATGGGATGGGATGGGATGGGATGGGATCCCTGGGATGTTATGGGATCCGTGGGATGTGATGGGATGGGATTCCTGGGATGGGATGGGATGGGATGGGATGGGATGGGATGGGATGAGACCCCTGGTATTCTATGGGATCCCTGGGATGGGATCCCTGGGATGGGATGATATGGGCTGGGATGGGATGGGATGGGATGGGATGGGATCCCTGGGATGGGATCCCTGGGATGGGATACCTGGGATGGGATCGGATGGGATTGGATGGGATAGGATGGGATCCCTGGGATGGGATGGGATGGGATGGGAAGGGATGGGATGGGATGGGAAGAGATGGGATGGGATCCCTGGGATGGGATGGGATTCCTGGGATGGCATGGGATGGGATGGGATGGGATGGGATGGGATGGGATGGGATGGGATGGGATGGGATGGGATGGAATGGGATGGGATGGGGTGGGATGGGATTGGTTGGGATGGGATGCCATCCCTGGGATGGTATGGGATAGGATGGGATGGGATCCCTGGGATGGGATGGGATGGGATGGGATGGGATGGGTTGGGATTGGATGGGTTCCCTGGGATGGGATGGGATGGGATCCTTGGGATGGGAACAGATGAAATGGGATCCCTGGGATGGGATGGGATGGAATCCCTGGGATGGGATTGCTGGGATGGGATGGGATCCCTGGGAGGGGATGGGATCCCTGGGATGGGATGGGATCCCTAGGATGGGTTGGGATCCCTGGGATGGGATGGTATCCCTGGGATGGGATCCCTGGAATGTGATCCCTCGTAAGGGATGGGATCCCTGGGATGGGATGGGATGGCATGGGATGGGATGGGATCCCTGGAAAGGGATCCCTGGAATGGGATGGGATCCCTGGGATGGGATGGGTGGGATGGGATGGAAACGCTGGGATGGGATGGGATCCCTGGGAAGGGGGGCCTGGGATGGAATGGGATCCCTGGGATGGTATGGGATCCCTGGGAAGGGGTGCCTGGGATGGGATGGGATCCCTGTGATGGGATGAGATCCTTGGGATGGGATGGGATGGGATGGGATCCCTGGGATGGGATGGGATCCCTGGGAAGTGGGGCCTGGGATGGAATGGGATCCCTGGGATGGGATGGGATCCCTGGGAAGGGGTGCCTGGGATGGGATGGGATCCCTGGGATGCAATGGGATCCCAGGGATGGGATGGGCTGGGATCCCAGGGATGCGATGGGATCCGTGGTATGGGATGGGATCCCTGGGATGGTATCCCTGGGTCGGGATCCCTGGGATGGGATGGGATGGGATCTCTGTGATGGGATGGGATCCCTGGGATGGGAATCCTGGGATGGGATGGGATGGGATGGGAGGGATCCCTGGGATGGGATGGGATCCCTGGGATGGGATTCCTGGGATGGAATGGGATGAGATGGGATGGGAAGGGATCCCTGGGATGGGATGGGATCCGTGGGATGGGATGGTATTTGATAGGATGGGATCTCTGGGATGGGATGGGACAGGATCCCTGGGATGGGAAGGGATCCCTTGGATGGGATCCCTGGGATGGGATGGGATGGCATGGGATGGGATGGGATCCCTGGAAAGGGATCCCTGGAATGGGATGGTATCCCTGGGACGGGATCCCTGGGATGCGACGGGATGGGATCCCTGTTATGGGATGGGATCCCTGGGATGGGATGGGATGGGATGGGATGGGATGGGATGGGATGGGATGGGAGGGATCCCTGTGATGGGATGGGATGGTATGCGATGGGATGTGGTCCCTGGGATGGGATGGGATCCCTGGGATGGGATCCCTGGGATGGGATCCCTGGGATGGGATGGGATCCGTGGAATGGAATGGGATCCCCGGCATGGGATCGCTGGGATGGCATGGGATCCCTGGGATGGGATGTGATGGGATCCCTGGGATGGGATGAGATCCTTGGGATGGGATGGGATGGGATGGGATCCCTGGGATGGGATGGGATCCCTGGGAAGGGGGGCCTGGGATGGAATGGGATCCCTGGGATGGGATGGGATCCCTGGGAAGGGGTGCCTGGGATGGGATGGGATCCCTGGGATGCGATGGGATCCCAGGGATGGGATGGGCTGGGATCCCAGGGATGCGATGGGATCCGTGGTATGGGATGGGATCCCTGGGATGGTATCCCTGGGTCGGGATCCCTGGGATGGGATGGGATCTCTGTGATGGGATGGGATCCCTGGGATGGGAATCCTGGGATGGGATGGGATGGGATGGGATGGGATGGGATGGGAGGGATCCCTGGGATGGGATGGGATCCCTGGGTTGGGATCCCTGGGATGGAATGGGATGAGATGGGATGGGATGGGATCCCTGGGATGGGATGGGATGGGATCCCTGGGATGGGATGGTATTTGATGGGATGGGATCTCTGGGATGGGATGGGACGGGATCCCTGGGATGGGAAGGGATCCCTTGGATGGGATCCCTGGAATGGGATGGGATCCCTGGGATGGGATGGGATCCCTGGAAAGGGATCCCTGGAACGGGATGGTATCCCTGGGACGGGATCCCTGGGATGCCACGGGATGGGATAGCTGTTATGGGATGGGATCCCTGGGATGGGATGGGATGGGATGGGATGGGAGGGATCCCTGTGATGGGATGGGATGGTATGCGATGGGATGTGGTCCCTGGGATGGGATGGGATCCCTGGGATGGGATCCCTGGGATGGGATGGGATCCGTGGAATGGGATGGGATCCCCGGCATGGGATCGCTGGGATGGCATGGGATCCCTGGGATGGGATGTGATGGGATTCCTGGGATGGGTTGGTATGGGATGGGATGGGATGTGATGGGATTGGATGGGATGGGATGGGATGGGATGGGATGGGCGGGGATGCGCAGGGATGAGATCCCTGGGATGGGATGGGATGGGATGGGATCCCTGGGATGGGATGGGATGGGATGGGATGGGATCCCTGGTATGGGATGGAATGGGATGGGATGGGATCACTGGGAGGGGATGGGATGGGATGGGATGGGATGGGATGGGATGAGTTGGGATGGGATGGGATCCATGGGATGGGAGCGGATCCCTCGTATGGGATGGGATCGCTGGGATGGGATGGGATGTGATCCCTGGGATGTGATGGGATCCCTGGGATGGGATCCCTGGGATGGGATGGGATCCCTGTGAGGGGATGGGATCCCTGGGATGGGATTACTGGAATGGGATGGGATGGGATCCCTGGGATGGGATGCCTGGAATGAGATGTGATCCCTGGAATGGGATGGGATGGGATGGGATCCCTGGGATGGGATGGGATCCCTGGGATGGGATGGTATGGGATGGGATGGGATCCCTGGGATTGGATGGGTTCCATGGGAAGGGATCCCTTGGATGGGATGGGATGGGTTCCCTGGGATGGGATGGGATCCCTGGTATGGGATAGGATCCCTGGTATTGGATCCCTGGGATGGGATGGGATCCCTGGGATGGGATGGGATCCCTGGGATGGGATGGGAGCCCTGGGATGGGATCCCTTGCATTGGATGGGATGGAATGGGATGTGATGGGATCCCTGGGATGGGATGGGATCCCTGAGATGAGATGGGATCCCTGGGATGGGATCCCTGGGATGGGATCGATGGGATGGGAAGGGATGGGATGGGATGGGAAGAGATGGGATGGGATCCCTGGGATGGGATTCCTGGGATGGCATGTGATGGGATGGGATGGGATTGGATGGGGTGGGATGGGATTGGTTGGGATGGGATGCCATCCCTGGGATGGTATGGGATAGGATGGGATGGGATCCCTGGGATGGGATGGGATGGGATGGGTTGGGATTGGATGGGTTCCCTGGGATGGGATGGGATGGGATCCTTGGGATGGGAACAGATGAAATGGGATCCCTGGGATGGGATGGGATGGAATCCCTGGGATGGGATTGCTGGGATGGGATGGGATCCCTGGGATGGGATGGGATCCCTGGGATGGGATGGGATCCCTAGGATGGGTTGGGATCCCTGGGATGGGATGGGATCCCTGGGATGGGATCCATGGGATGGGTTACTTGGGATGGGATAGAATCCCTGGGATGGGAGAGGATGGGATTGGATGGGATGGGATGTGTTGGGATGTGATGGGATCCCTGGGATGGGATGGGATCCCTGCGATGGGATCCCTGGAATGTGATCCCTCGTATGGGATGGGATCCCTGGGATGGGATGGGATGGCATGGGATGGGATGGGATCCCTGGAAAGGGATCCCTGGAATGGGATGGGATCCCTGGGATGGGATGGGTGGGATGGGATGGAAACGCTGGGATGGGATGGGATCCCTGGGAAGGGGGGCCTGGGATGGAATGGGATCCCTGGGATGGTATGGGATCCCTGGGAAGGGGTGCCTGGGATGGGATGGGATCCCTGTGATGGGATGAGATCCTTGGGATGGGATGGGATGGGATCCCTGGGATGGGATGGGATCCCTGGGAAGGGGGGCCTGGGATGGAATGGGATCCCTGGGATGGGATGGGATCCCTGGGAAGGGATCCCTGGGATGGGATGGTATTTCATGGGACGGGGTCCCTGGGATGCGACGGGATGGGATCCCTGTTATGGGATGGGATCCCTGGGATGGGATGGGATGGGATGGGAGGGATCCCTGTGATGGGATGGGATGGTATGCGATGGGATGTGGTCCCTGGGATGGGATGGGATCCCTGGGATGGGATCCCTGGGATGGGATCCCTGGGATGGGATGGGATCCGTGGAATGGGATGGGATCCCCGGCATGGGATCGCTGGGATGGCATGGGATCCCTGGGATGGGATGTGATGGGATCCCTGGGATGGAATGAGATCCTTAGGATGGGATGGGATGGGATGGGATGGGATCCCTGGGATGGGATGGGATCCCTGGGAAGGGGGGCCTGGGATGGAATGGGATCCCTGGGATGGGATGGGATCCCTGGGAAGGGGTGCCTGGGATGGGATGGGATCCCTGTGATGCGATGGGATCCCAGGGATGCGATGGGATCCCTGGCATGGGATCCCTGGGATGGAATGGGATGAGATGTAATGGGATGGGATGGGATGGGATGGGATGGGATCCCTGTGATGGGGTCCCTGGGATGGGATGGGATTCCTGGGATGGGATGGGATGGGATGTGATGGGATGGGATGGGATGGGATGGGATGGGATGGGATGGGGTCCCTGTGATGGGGTCCCTGGGATGGGATGGGATTCCTGGGATGGGTTCCCTGGGATGGGTTGGGATCCCTGGGATGGGATCGCTGGGATGGGATCGCTGGGATGGGATGGGATCCCTGGGATGGGATGGGATGGGATGGGATCCCTGGAATGGGATCCCGGGAATGGGATGGGAGCCCTGGGATGGGATCCCTTGCATTGGATGGGATGGAATGGGATGTGATGGGATCCCTGAGATGGGATGGGATCCCTGAGATGAGATGGGATCCCTGGGATGGGATCCTTGGGATGGGATCGATGGGATGGGATGGGATGGGATGGGATTCCTGGAATGGGATCCCTGGAATGGGATGGGGTCCCTGGGATGGGATCCCTTGCATTGGATGGGATGGGATGGGATGTCATGGGATCCCTGGGATGGGATGGGATCCCTGAGATGGGATCCCTGGGATGGGATCGATGGGATGGGATGGGATGGGATCCCTGGGATGGGATCCCTGGGATGTGATGGGATTGCTGGGATGGGATCCCTGGAATGGGATGGGATCCCTAGGATGGGATGGGATCCCTGGCATGGAATGGGATCCCTGGGATGGTGATCCCTGGGAAGGGATGGGATCCCTGGGATGGGATCCCTGGGATGGGATGGAATCCCTGGGATGGGATCCCTGGGATAGGATGGGATCCCTGGGTTGGGATCGAATCTCTGGGATGGGATCCCTGGGATGGGATGGAATCTCTGGGATGGGATCCCTGGGATGGGATGGGATGGGATGGGATGGGATGGGATGGGATGGGATGGGATGGAATGGGATGGGATCCCTGGGATGGGATGGGATCCCTGGGATGTTATCCCTGGGATGGGATGGGATGGGATGGGATCCCTGGGATGGGATGGGATGTGATGGGATGGGATGGGATGCGATGGGATCCCTGGGATGAGATGGGATGGGATGGGATGCCATGGGATGGCATGGGATGGGATCCCTGGGATGAGATGGGATGCGATCCCTGGTATGGGATGGGATCCATGGGATGGGATGGGATCCCTTGGATGGGATGGGATCCCTTGGATGGGATGGGATGGAATGGGATGGGATGGGATGGGATGGGATGTGATGGGGTGGGATGGGATGTGGTCTGATGGTATGGGGTGGGATGTGATAGGATGGTATCCCTGGGATGGGATGGGATGTGATGGGATGGGATGGGATCCCTGGGATTGGATGGATTCCCTGGGATGGGATCGATGGGATGGGATGTGATGGGATGGGATGGGATGGGATGGGATCCCTGGGATGGGATGGGATGCCTGGGATCCCTGGGCTGGGATGGGATCCCTGGGATGTTATGGGATGGGATCCCTTGGATGTGATTGGTAGGAATGGGATGGGATGGGATGGGATGGGTTGGGAACCCTGGGATGGGATGTTATGGGATCCCTGGGATGAGATGGGATGGGATCCCTGGGATGTGATGGGATCCCTGGGATGGGATCCCTGGGATGGGATGGGACCCCTGGGATGGGATGGGATGGGATTCCTGGGATGGGTTGGTATGGGATGGGATGGGATGTGATGGGATTGGATGGGATGGGATGGGATGGGATGGCATGGGATGGGATGCGGTGGGATGGGATGGGCGGGGATGCGCAGGGATGGGATCCCTGGGATGGGATGGGATGGGATGGGATGGGATCCCTGGGATGGGATGGGATGGGATGGGATCCCTGGGATGGGATGGAATGGGATGGGATGGGATCCCTGGGAGGGGATGGGATGGGATGGGATGGGATGGGATGAGTTGGGATGGGGTCGGATCCCTCGGATGGGAGGGGATCCCTCGTATGGGATGGGATCACTGGGATGGGATGGGATGTGATCCCTGGGATGTGATGGGATCCCTGGGATGGGATGGGATCCCTGGGATGGGATGGGATCCCTGTGAGGGGATGGGATCCCTGGGATGGGATTACTGGAATGGGATGGGATGGGATCCCTGGGATGGGATGCCTGGAATGAGATGTGATCCCTGGAATGGGATGGGATGGGATCCCTGGGATGGGATGGGATCCCTGGGATGGGATGGGATGGGATGGGATGGGTTCCCTGGGATGGGATGGGATCCCTGGTATGGGATAGGATCCCTGGTATTGGATCCCTGGGATGGGATGGGATCCCTGGGATGGGATGGGAGCCCTGGGATGGGATCCCTTGCATTGGATGGGATGGAATGGGATGTGATGGGATCCCTGGGATGGGATGGGATCCCTGAGATGAGATGGGATCCCTGGGATGGGATCGATGGGATGGGATGGGATGGGATCCCTGGAATGGGATCCCTGGAATGGGATGGGATCCCTGGGATGGGATCCCTGGGATAGGATGGGATCCCAGGGTTGGGATCGAATCCCTGGGATGGGATCCCTGGGATGGGATGGCATCTCTGGGATGGGATCGCTGGGATGGGATTGGATGGGATGGGATGGAATGGGATGGGATCCCTGGGATGGGATGGGATCCCTGGGATGTTATCCCTGGATGGGATGGGATCCCTGGGATGGGATGGGATCCCGGGGATGGGATGGGATCCCTGGGTTGGGATGGGTTCCATGGGATGGGATCTCTAGGATGGGATGGGATGGGATGGGATCCCTGGGATGTTATGGGATCCGTGGGATGTGATGGGATGGGATTCCTGGGATGGGATGGGATGGGATGGGATTGGATGGGATGGGATGGGATCCCAGGGATGGGATGGGATCCCTGGTTTGGGATGGGTACCATGGGATGGGATCCCTGGAATGGGATGGGATCCGTGGGATGTGATGGGATGCGATTCCTGGGATGGGAATGGGTGGGATGGGATGGGATGGGATGGGATCCCTGGGATGGGATGGTATCACTGGGATGGGATTGGTTGGGATGGGATCCCTGGGATGGGATGGAATACCTGGCATGAGATAGCAGGGATGATATGGGATGGGATGGGATGGGATGGGATGGGATGGGATGGGATGGGATGGGATGGGATGGGATGGGGTGGGATGGGATTGGTTGGGATGGGATGCCATCCCTGGGATGGTATGGGATAGGATGGGATGGGATCCCTGGGATGGGATGGGATCCATGGGATGGGATGGGTTGGGATGGGATTGGATCCCTGGGATGGGATGGGATGGGATGGGATGGGATGGGATGTGATGGGATGGGATGGGTTGGGATGGGATGGGTTCCCTGGGATGGGATGGGATGGGATCCTTGGGATGGGAACAGATGAAATGGGATCCCTGCGATGGGATGGGATGGAATCCCTGGGATGGGATTGCTGGGATGGGATGGGATCCCTGGGATGGGATGGGATCCCTGGGATGGGATGGGATCCCTGGGATGGGTTGGGATCCCTGGGATGGGATGGGATCCCTGGGATGGGATCCATGGGATGGGTTACTTGGGATGGGATAGAATCCCTGGGATGGGAGAGGATGGGATGGGCTGGAATGGGATGGGTTGGGATGGGATGGGATCCCTGGGATGGGATGGGATCCCTGGGAGGGGTTCCCTGGAATGTGATCCCTCGTATGGGATGGGATCCCTGGGATGGGATGGGATGGCATGGGATGGGATGGGATCCCTGGAAAGGGATCCCTGGAATGGGATGGGATGGGTGGGATGGGATGGAAACGCTGGGATGGGATGGGATCCCTGGGAAGGGGGGCCTGGGATGGAATGGGATTCCTGGGATGGTATGGGATCCCTGGGAAGGGGTGCCTGGGATGGGATGGGATCCCTGTGATGGGATGAGATCCTTGGGATGGGATCGGATGGGATGGGATCCCTGGGATGGGATGGGATCCCTGGGAAGTGGGGCCTGGGATGGAATGGGATCCCTGGGATGGGATGGGATCCCTGGGAAGGGGTGCCTGGGATGGGATGGGATCCCTGGGATGCAATGGGATCCCAGGGATGGGATGGGCTGGGATCCCAGGGATGCGATGGGATCCGTGGTATGGGATGGGATCCCTGGGATGGTATCCCTGGGTCGGGATCCCTGGGATGGGATGGGATGGGATCTCTGTGATGGGATGGGATCCCTGGGATGGGAATCCTGGGATGGGATGGGATGGGATGGGATGGGATGGGATGGGATGGGATGGGATGGGATGGGAGGGATCCCTGGGATGGGATGGGATCCCTGGGATGGGATTCCTGGGATGGAATGGGATGAGATGGGATGGGAAGGGATCCCTGGGATGGGATGGGATCCCTGGGATGGGATGGTATTTGATGGGATGGGATCTCTGGGATGGGATGGGACAGGATCCCTGGGATGGGAAGGGATCCCTTGGATGGGATCCCTGGGATGGGATGGGATGGCATGGGATGGGATGGTATCCCTGGGACGGGATCCCTGGGATGCGACGGGATGGGATCCCTGTTATGGGATGGGATTCCTGGGATGGGATGGGATGGGATGGGATGGGATGGGATGGGATGGGATGGGAGGGATCCCTGTGATGGGATGGGATGGTATGCGATGGGATGTGGTGCCTGGGATGGGATGGGATCCCTGGGATGGGATCCCTGGGATGGGATCCCTGGGATGGGATGGTATTTGATGGGATGGGATCTCTGGGATGGGGTGCCTGGGATGGGCTGGGATCCCAGGGATGCGATGGGATCCGTGGTATGGGATGGGATCCCTGGGATGGTATCCCTGGGTCGGGATCCCTGGGATGGGATGGGATGGGATCTCTGTGATGGGATGGGATCCCTGGGATGGGAATCCTGGGATGGGATGGGATGGGATGGATCCCTGGGATGGGATGGGATCCCTGGGATGGGATCCCTGGGATGGAATGGGATGAGATGGGATGGGATGGGATCCCTGGGATGGGATGGGATGGGATCCCTGGGATGGGATGGTATTTGATGGGATGGGATCTCTGGGATGGGATGGGACGGGATCCCTGGGATGGGAAGGGATCCCTTGGATGGGATCCCTGGAATGGGATGGGATGGCATGGGATGGGATTGGATCCCTGGAAAGGGATCCCTGGAATGGGATGGTATCCCTGGGACGGGATCCCTGGGATGCCACGGGATGGGATCCCTGTTATGGGATGGGATCCCTGGGATGGGATGGGATGGGATGGGATGGGATGGGATGGGATGGGATGGGATGGGATGGGATGGGATGGGATGGGAGGGATCCCTGTGATGGGATGGGATGGTATGCGATGGGATGTGGTCCCTGGGATGGGATGGGATCCCTGGGATGGGATCCCTGGGATGGGATGGGATCCGTGGAATGGGATGGGATCCCCGGCATGGGATCGCTGGGATGGCATGGGATCCCTGGGATGGGATGTGATGGGATTCCTGGGATGGGTTGGGATGGGATGGGATGGGATGTGATGGGATTGGATGGGATGGGATGGGATGGGATGGCATGGGATGGGATGCGATGGGATGGGATGGGCGGGGATGCGCAGGGATGGGATCCCTGGGATGGGATGGGATGGGATGGGATCCCTGGGATGGGATGGGATGGGATGGGATCCCTGGTATGGGATGGAATGGGATGGGATGGGATCCCTGGGAGGGGATGGGATGGGATGGGATGGGATGAGTTGGGATGGGATGGGATCCATGGGATGGGAGGGGATCCCTCGTATGGGATGGGATCGCTGGGATGGGATGGGATGTGATCCCTGGGATGTGATGGGATCCCTGGGATGGGATCCCTGGGATGGGATGGGATCCCTGTGAGGGGATGGGATCCCTGGGATGGGATTACTGGAATGGGATGGGATGGGATCCCTGGGATGGGATGCCTGGAATGAGATGTGATCCCTGGAATGGGATGGGATGGGATGGGATCCCTGGGATGGGATGGGATCCCTGGGATGGGATGGTATGGGATGGGATGGGATCCCTGGGATTGGATATGTTCCATGGGAAGGGATCCCTGGGATGGGATGGGATGGGATGGGTTCCCTGGGATGGGATGGGATCCCTGGTATGGGATAGGATCCCTGGTATTGGATCCCTGGGATGGGATGGGATCCCTGGGATGGGATGGGATCCCTGGGATGGGATGGGAGCCCTGGGATGGGATCCCTTGCATTGGATGGGATGGAATGGGATGTGATGGGATCCCTGGGATGGGATGGGATCCCTGAGATGAGATGGGATCCCTGGGATGGGATCCCTGGGATGGGATCGATGGGATGGGATGGGATGGGATGGGATCCCTGGGATGGGATCCCTGGGATGGGATCGATGGGATGGGATGGGATGGGATGGGATCCCTGGAATGGGATCCCTGGAATGGGATGGGATCCCTGGGATGGGATCCCTGGGATAGGATGGGATCCCTGGGTTGGGATCGAATCCCTGGGATGGGATCCCTGGTATGGGATGGGATCCCTGGGTTGGGATCCCTGGGATGGAATGGGATGAGATGGGATGGGATGGGATCCCTGGGATGGGATGGGATGGGATCCCTGGGATGGGATGGTATTTGATGGGATGGGATCTCTGGGATGGGATGGGACGGGATCCCTGGGATGGGAAGGGATCCCTTGGATGGGATCCCTGGAATGGGATGGGATCCCTGGGATGGGATGGGATCCCTGGAAAGGGATCCCTGGAACGGGATGGTATCCCTGGGACGGGATCCCTGGGATGCCACGGGATGGGATAGCTGTTATGGGATGGGATCCCTGGGATGGGATGGGATGGGATGGGATGGGAGGGATCCCTGTGATGGGATGGGATGGTATGCGATGGGATGTGGTCCCTGGGATGGGATGGGATCCCTGGGATGGGATCCCTGGGATGGGATGGGATCCGTGGAATGGGATGGGATCCCCGGCATGGGATCGCTGGGATGGCATGGGATCCCTGGGATGGGATGTGATGGGATTCCTGGGATGGGTTGGTATGGGATGGGATGGGATGTGATGGGATTGGATGGGATGGGATGGGATGGGATGGGATGGCATGGGATGGGATGCGATGGGATGGGATGGGCGGGGATGCGCAGGGATGAGATCCCTGGGATGGGATGGGATGGGATGGGATGGGATCCCTGGGATGGGATGGGATGGGATGGGATGGGATCCCTGGTATGGGATGGAATGGGATGGGATGGGATCACTGGGAGGGGATGGGATGGGATGGGATGGGATGGGATGAGTTGGGATGGGATGGGATCCATGGGATGGGAGGGGATCCCTCGTATGGGATGGGATCGCTGGGATGGGATGGGATGTGATCCCTGGGATGTGATGGGATCCCTGGGATGGGATCCCTGGGATGGGATGGGATCCCTGTGAGGGGATGGGATCCCTGGGATGGGATTACTGGAATGGGATGGGATGGGATCCCTGGGATGGGATGCCTGGAATGAGATGTGATCCCTGGAATGGGATGGGATGGGATGGGATCCCTGGGATGGGATGGGATCCCTGGGATGGGATGGTATGGGATGGGATGGGATCCCTGGGATTGGATGGGTTCCATGGGAAGGGATCCCTGGGATGGGATGGGATGGGATGGGTTCCCTGGGATGGGATGGGATCCCTGGTATGGGATAGGATCCCTGGTATTGGATCCCTGGGATGGGATGGGATCCCTGGGATGGGATGGGATCCCTGGGATGGGATGGGAGCCCTGGGATGGGATCCCTTGCATTGGATGGGATGGAATCGGATGTGATGGGATCCCTGGGATGGGATGGGATCCCTGAGATGAGATGGGATCCCTGGGATGGGATCCCTGGGATGGGATCGATGGGATGGGAAGGGATGGGATGGGATGGGAAGAGATGGGATGGGATCCCTGGGATGGGATTCCTGGGATGGCATGTGATGGGATGGGATGGGATTGGATGGGGTGGGATGGGATTGGTTGGGATGGGATGCCATCCCTGGGATGGTATGGGATAGGATGGGATGGGATCCCTGGGATGGGATGGGATGGGATGGGTTGGGATTGGATGGGTTCCCTGGGATGGGATGGGATGGGATCCTTGGGATGGGAACAGATGAAATGGGCTCCCTGGGATGGGATGGGATGGAATCCCTGGGATGGGATTGCTGGGATGGGATGGGATCCCTGGGATGGGATGGGATCCCTGGGATGGGATGGGATCCCTAGGATGGGTTGGGATCCCTGGGATGGGATGGGATCCCTGGGATGGGATCCATGGGATGGGTTACTTGGGATGGGATAGAATCCCTGGGATGGGAGAGGATGGGATTGGATGGGATGGGATGTGTTGGGATGTGATGGGATCCCTGGGATGGGATGGGATCCCTGGGATGGGATCCCTGGAATGTGATCCCTCGTATGGGATGGGATCCCTGGGATGGGATGGGATGGCATGGGATGGGATGGGATCCCTGGAAAGGGATCCCTGGAATGGGATGGGATCCCTGGGATGGGATGGGTGGGATGGGATGGAAACGCTGGGATGGGATGGGATCCCTGGGAAGGGGGGCCTGGGATGGAATGGGATCCCTGGGATGGTATGGGATCCCTGGGAAGGGGTGCCTGGGATGGGATGGGATCCCTGTGATGGGATGAGATCCTTGGGATGGGATGGGATGGGATCCCTGGGATGGGATGGGATCCCTGGGAAGGGGGGCCTGGGATGGAATGGGATCCCTGGGATGGGATGGGATCCCTGGGAAGGGATCCCTGGGATGGGATGGTATTTCATGGGACGGGATCCCTGGGATGCGACGGGATGGGATCCCTGTTATGGGATGGGATCCCTGGGATGGGATGGGATGGGATGGGATGGGATGGGAGGGATCCCTGTGATGGGATGGGATGGTATGCGATGGGATGTGGTCCCTGGGATGGGATGGGATCCCTGGGATGGGATCCCTGGGATGGGATCCCTGGGATGGGATGGGATCCGTGGAATGGGATGGGATCCCCCCATGGGATCGCTGGGATGGCATGGGATCCCTGGGATGGGATGTGATGGGATCCCTGGGATGGGATGAGATCCTTGGGATGGGATGGGATGGGATGGGATGGGATCCCTGGGATGGGATGGGATCCCTGGGAAGGGGGGCCTGGGATGGAATGGGATCCCTGGGATGGGATGGGGTCCCTGGGAAGGGGTGCCTGGGATGGGATGGGATCCCTGTGATGCGATGCGATCCCAGGGATGCGATGGGATCCCTGGCATGGGATCCCTGGGATGGAATGGGATGAGATGTAATGGGATGGGATGGGATGGGATGGGATCCCTGTGATGGGGTCCCTGGGATGGGATGGGATTCCTGGGATGGGATGGGATGTGATGGGATGGGATGGGATGGGGTCCCTGTGATGGGGTCCCTGGGATGGGATGGGATTCCTGGGATGGGTTCCCTGGGATGGGATGGGATCCCTGGGATGGGATCGCTGGGATGGGATCGCTGGGATGGGATGGGATCCCTGGGATGGGATGGGATGGGATGGGATCCCTGGAATGGGATCCCGGGAATGGGATGGGAGCCCTGGGATGGGATCCCTTGCATTGGATGGGATGGAATGGGATGTGATGGGATCCCTGAGATGGGATGGGATCCCTGAGATGAGATGGGATCCTTGGGATGGGATCGATGGGATGGGATGGGATGGGATGGGATTCCTGGAATGGGATCCCTGGAATGGGATGGGGTCCCTGGGATGGGATCCCTTGCATAGGATGGGATGGGATGGGATGTCATGGGATCCCTGGGATGGGATGGGATCCCTGAGATGGGATCCCTGGGATGGGATCGATGGGATGGGATGGGATGGGATCCCTGGGATGGGATCCCTGGGATGTGATGGGATTGCTGGGATGGGATCCCTGGAATGGGATGGGATCCCTAGGATGGGATGGGATCCCTGGCATGGAATGGGATCCCTGGGATGGTGATCCCTGGGAAGGGATGGGATCCCTGGGATGGGATCCCTGGGATGGGATGGAATCCCTGGGATGGGATCCCTGGGATAGGATGGGATCCCTGGGTTGGGATCGAATCTCTGGGATGGGATCCCTGGGATGGGATGGAATCTCTGGGATGGGATCCCTGGGATGGGATGGGATGGGATGGGATGGGATGGGATGGGATGGGATGGGATGGGATGGGATCCCTGGGATGGGATGGGATCCCTGGGATGTTATCCCTGGCATGGGATGGGATGGGATCCCTGGGATGGGATGGGATCCCAGGGATGGAATGGGATCCCTGGGTTGGGATGGGTACCATGGGATGGGATCCCTGGGATGTTATGGGATCCGTGGGATGTGATGGGATGGGATTCCTGGGATGGGAATGGGTGGGATGGGATGGGATGGGATGGGATCCCTGGGATGGGATGGTGTCCCTGGGATGGGATTGGTTGGGATGGGATCCCTGAGATGGGATGGAATACCTGGCATGAGATAGCAGGGATGATATGGGATGGGATGGGATGGGATGGGATGGGATGGGATGGGATGGGATTGGGTGGGATGGGATGGGGTGGGATGGGATTGGCTACAATGGGTTGGAATGGGATGGGATCGATGGGATGGGATGGGATGGGATGGGATGGAATGGGATCCCTGGGAGGGTACAGAATGGGATACCTGGGATGCGATGGGATACCTGCTATGGGATCCCTAGGATGGGATGGGATGGGATGGGACGGGATGGGATGGGATGCGGTAGGATGGGATGGGATGGGGTAGGATGGGATGGGATGGTTTGGGATGGGATGGGATCCTTGGGATGGGATGGGATCCCTGGGATGGGATCTCTGGGATCGGATGGTATCCATGGGATGGGATGGGTTTGGGATGGGATGGAATCCCAGGGATGGGGACCCGGGGACGGGATGGGATCCCTGGGATGGGATCCGTGGGATGGGATGGGATGGGATGGGATGGGATGGGATCTCTGTGATGGGATGGGATCCCTGGGATGGGAATCCTGGGATGGGATGGGATGGGATGGGATGGGAGGGATCCCTGGGATGGGATGGGATCCCTGGGATGGGATCCCTGGGATGGAATGGGATGAGATGGGATGGGAAGGGATCCCTGGGATGGGATGGGATCCCTGGGATGGGATCCCTGGGATGCGACGGGATGGGATCCCTGTTATGGCATGGGATCCCTGGGATGGGATGGGATGGGATGGGATGGGATGGGATGTGGTCCCTGGGATGGGATGGGATCCCTGGGATGGGATCCCTGGGATGGGATCCCTGGGATGGGATGGGATCCGTGGAATGGGATGGGATCCCCGGCATGGGATCGCTGGGATGGCATGGGATCCCTGGGATGGGATGTGATGGGATCCCTGGGATGGGATGAGATCCTTGGGATGGGATGGGATGGGATGGGATCCCTGGGATGGGATGGGATCCCTGGGAAGGGGGGCCTGGGATGGAATGGGATCCCTGGGATGGGATGCGATCCCTGGGAAGGGGTGCCTGGGATGGGATGGGATCCCTGGGATGGGATCCCTGGGATGGGATCCCTGGGATGGGAATCCTGGGATGGGATGGGATGGGATGGGATGGGATGGGATGGGAGGGATCCCTGGGATGGGATGGGATCCCTGGGATGGGATCCCTGGGATGGAATGGGATGAGATGGGATGGGATGGGATCCCTGGGATGGGATGGGATCCCTGGGATGGGATGGTATTTGATGGGATGGGATCTCTGGGATGGGATGGGATGGTATGCGATGGGATGTGGTCCCTGGGGTGGGATGGGATCCCTGGGATGGGATCCCTGGGAATGGATGGGATCCGTGGAATGGGATGGGATCCCTGGGATGGGATCGCTGGGATGGCATGGGATCCCTGGGATGGGATGTGATGGGATCCCTGGGATGGGATGGGATGGGATGGGATGGGAGGGATGCCTGGGAAGGAATGGGATCCCTGGGATGGGATCCCTGGGATGGGATGGGATGTGATGGGATGGGATCCCTGGGATGGGATCCCTGGGATGGGATGGGATACCTGGGATGGGATCACTGGCATGGAATGGGATGAGATGGGATGGGATGGGATCCCTGGGATGGGATGGGATGTGATGGGATGGGATGGGATCCTTGGGATGGGATGGGATCGCTGGGATGGGATGGGATGGGAGGGATCCCTGGAATGGCAAGGGATCCCTGGTATGGGATCCGTGGGATGGAATAGGATGAGATGTGATGGGATTGGATGGGATCCCTGGGATGGGATGGGTCCCCTGGGATGGGATGGGATGGGATCCCTGGGATGTGATGGGATCGCTGGGATGGGATCCCTGGGATGGGATGGGATCCCTAGGATGGGATGGAATCCCTGGGATGGGATGGGATCCCTGGGATGGGGATCCCTGGGATGGGATGGGAGCCCTGGGATGGGATCCCTTGCATTGGATGGGATGGAATGGGATGTGATGGGATCCCTGGGTTGGGATGGGATCCCTGAGATGAGATGGGATCCCTGGGATGGGATCCCTGGGATGGGATCGATGGGATGGGATGGGATGGGATGGGATCCCTGGAATGGGATCCCTGGAATGGGATGGGATCCCTGGGATGGGATCCCTTGCATTGGATGGGATGGGATGGGATGTCATGGGATCCCTGGGATGGGATGGGATCCCTGAGATGGGATCCCTGGGATGTGATGGGATTGCTGGGATGGGATCCCAGGATTGGGATGGGGTCCCTAGGATGGGATGGGATCCCTGGCATGGGATGGGATCCCTGGGATGGTGATCCCTGGGAAGGGATGGGATCCCTGGGATGGGATCCCTGGAATGTGATCCCTCGTATGGGATGGGATCCCTGGGATGGGATCGAATCTCTGGGATGGGATCCCTGGGATGGGATGGAATCTCTGGGATGGGATCCCTGGGATGGGATGGGATGGGATGGGATGGAATGGGATGGGATCCCTGGGATGGGATGGGATCCCTGGGATGTTATCCCTGGGATGGGAAGGGATGGGATCCCTGGGATGGGATGGGATCCCAGGGATGGGATGGGATCCCTGGGTTGGGATGGGTACCATGGGATGGGATCCCTGGGATGTTATGGGATCCGTGGGATGTGATGGGATGGGATTCCTGGGATGGGAATGGGTGGGATGGGATGGGATGGGATGGGATCCCTGGGATGGGATGGTGTCACTGGGATGGGATTGGTTGGGATGGGATCCCTGGGATGGGATGGAATACCTGGCATGAGATAGCAGGGATGATATGGGATGGGATGGGATGGGATGGGATGGGATGGGATGGGATGGGATGGGATGGGATCCCTGGGATGGGATGGGATGGGATGGGATGGGATGGGATGGGATGGGGTGGGATGGGATTGGCTACAATGGGTTGGAATGGGATGGGATCGATGGGATGGGATGGGATGGGATGGGATGGGATGGAATGGGATCCCTGGGATGGTACGGAATGGGATACCTGGGATGCGATGGGATACCTGCTATGGGATCCCTAGGATGGGATGGGATGGGGTGGAATGGGATGGGACGGGATGGGATGGGGTAGGATGGGATGGGGTAGGATGGGATGGGATCCCAGGCATGGGATGGGATCCCTGGGATGGGATCCCTGAGATGAGATGGGATACCTGGGATGGGATCCCTGGGATGGGATCGATGGGATGGGATGGGATGGGATCCCTGGAATGGGATCCCTGGGATGGGATGGGATCCCTGAGATGAGATGGGATCCCTGGGATGGGATCCCTGGGATGGGATCGATGGGATGGGATGGGATGGGATTCCTGGAATGGGATCCCTGGAATGGGATGGGATCCCTGGGATGGGATCCCTTGCATTGGATGGGATGGGATGGGATGTCATGGGATCCCTGGGATGGGATGGGATCCCTGAGATGGGATGGCATCCCTGGGATGGGATCCCTGGGATGGGATCGATGGGATGGGATGGGATGGGATCCCTGGGATGGGATCCCTGGGATGTGATGGGATTGCTGGGATGGGATCCCTGGAATGGGATGGGATCCCTAGGATGGGATGGGATCCCTGGCATGGAATGGGATCCCTGCGATGGTGATCCCTGGGAAGGGATGGGATCCCTGGGATGGGATCCCTGGGATGGGATGGAATCCCTGGGATGGGATCCCTGGGATAGGATGGGATCCCTGGGTTGGGATCGAATCTCAGGGATGGGATCCCTGGGATGGGATGGAATCTCTGGGATGGGATCCCTGGGATGGGATGGAATCTCTGGGATGGGATCCCTGGCATGGGATGGGATGGGATGGAATGGGACGGGATCCCTGGGATGGGATGGGATCCCTGGGATGTTATCCCTGGGATGGGATGGGATGGGATCCCTGGGATGGGATGGGATCCCAGGGATGGGATGGGATCCCTGGGTTGGGATGGGTACCATGGGATGGGATCCCTGGTATGTTATGGGATCCGTGGGATGTGATGGGATGGGATTCCTGGGATGGGAATGGGTGGGATGGGATGGGATGGGATGGGATCCCTGGGATGGGATGGTGTCCCTGGGATGGGATTGGTTGGGATGGGATCCCTGAGATCGGATGGAATACCTGGCATGAGATAGCAGGGATGATATGGGATGGGATGGGATGGGATGGGATGGGATGGGATGGGATGGGATGGGATGGGATTGGCTACAATGGGTTGGAATGGGATGGGATCGATGGGATGGGATGGGATGGGATGGGATGGAATGGGATCCCTGAGATGGTACGGAATGGGATACCTGGGATGCGATGGGATACCTGATATGGGATCCCTAGGATGGGATGGGATGGGATGGAATGGGATGGGACGGGATGGGATGGGATGGGGTAGGATGGGATGGGATGGGGTAGGATGGGATGGGATGGTTTGGGATGGGATGGGATCCCTGGGATGGGATGGGATCCCTGGGATGGGATCTCTGGGATCGGATGGTATCCATGGGATGGGATGGGTTTGGGATGGGATGGAATCCCAGGGATGGGGACCCGGGGACGGGATGGGATCCCTGGGATGGGATCCGTGGGATGGGATGGGATGGGATGGGATGGGATGGGATGGGATGGGATGGGATCTCTGTGATGGGATGGGATCCCTGGGATGGGAATCCTGGGATGGGATGGGATGGGATGGGATGGGATGGGAGGGATCCCAGGGATGGGATGGGATCCCTGGGATGGGATCCCTGGGATGGAATGGGATGAGATGGGATGGGAAGGGATCCCTGGGATGGGATGGGATCCCTGGGATGGGATGGTATTTGATGGGATGGGATGGGATGGGATGGGATCCCTGTGATGGGGTCCCTGGGATGGGATGGGATTCCTGGGATGGGTTCCCTGGGATGGGATGGGATCCCGGGGATTGGATCCCTGGGATGGGATCGCTGGGATGGGATGGGAGGGATCCCTGGAATGGCAAGGGATCCCTGGTATGGGATCCGTGGGATGGAATAGGATGAGATGTGATGGGATTGGATGGGGTCCCTGGGATGGGATGGGTCCCCTGGGATGGGATGGGATGGGATCCCTGGGATGTGATGGGATCGCTGGGATGGGATGGAATCCCTGGGATGGGATGGGATCCCTGGGATGGGGATCCCTGGGATGGGATGGGAGCCCTGGGATGGGATCCCTTGCATTGGATGGGATGGAATGGGATGTGATGGGATCCCTGGGTTGGGATGGGATCCCTGAGATGAGATGGGATCCCTGGGATGGGATCCCTGGGATGGGATCGATGGGATGGGATGGGATGGGATCCCTGGAATGGGATCCCTGGAATGGGATGGGATCCCTGGGATGGGATCCCTTACATTGGATGGGATGGGATGGGATGTCATGGGATCCCTGGCATGGGATGGGATCCCTGGGATGGGATCTCTGGGATCGGATGGTATCCATGGGATGGGATGGGTTTGGAATGGGATGGAATCCCAGGGATGGGGACCCGGGGACGGGATGGGATCCCTGGGATGGGATCCCTGGGATGGGATGGGATGGGATGGGATGGGTTGGGATTGGATGGGATGGGATCGGATCTGATGGGATCCCTGGGATGGGATGGGATGGGATCACTGGGATGGGATATCTGGGATGGGATGTGATGGGACGGGATGGGGTGGGATGGGATGGGGTGGGAAGGGATGGGATGGGCTACAATGGGATGGGATGGGATGGGATGGGATGGGATGGGATGGGATGGGATGGGATGGGATGGGATGCCATGGCATGGCATGGGATCCGCGGGATGAGATGGGATGAGATGGGATACGTGGGATGGGATGGGATGAGATGGGATGGGATGGGATGGGATGGGATCCCTGGGATGGGATGGGATGGGATGGGATGCCATGGCATGGCATGGGATCCGCGGGATGAGATGGGATGACATGGGATACGTGGGATGGGATGGGATGGGATGGGATGGGATGGGATGGGATGGGATGGGTTGGGATGGGATGGGATGGGGTGGGATGGGATGGGATGGGATGGGATGGGATGGGATGGGATGGGAGGGATCCCTGTGATGGGATGGGATGGTATGCGATGGGATGTGGTCCCTGGGATGGGATGGGATCCCTGGGATGGGATCCCTGGGATGGGATCCCTGGGATGGGATGGGATCCGTGGAATGGGATGGGATCCCCGGCATGGGATCGCTGGGATGGCATGGGATCCCTGGGATGGGATGGGATGGGATGGGATGGGATGGGATGGGATGGGATGGGATGGGAGGGATCCCTGTGATGGGATGGGATGGTATGCGATGGGATGTGGTCCCTGGGATGGGATGGGATCCCTGGGATGGGATCCCTGGGATGGGATGGGATCCGTGGAATGGGATGGGATCCCTGGGATGGGATCGCTGGGATGGCATGGGATCCCTGGGATGGGATGTGATGGGATCCCTGGGATGGGATGGGATGGGAGGGATGCCTGGGAAGGAATGGGATCCCTGGGATGGGATCCCTGGGATGGGATGGGATGTGATGGGATGGGATCCCTGGGATGGGATCCCTGGGATGGGATCCCTGGGATGGGATGGGATACCTGGGATGGGATCACTGGCATGGAATGGGATGAGATGGGATGGGATGGGATCCCTGGGATGGGATGGAATGTGATGGGATGGGATGGGATCCTTGGGATGGGATGGTATTTCATGGGACGGGATCCCTGGGATGCGACGGGATGGGATCCCTGTTATGGGATGGGATCCCTGGGATGGGATGGGATGGGATGGGATGGGAGGGATCCCTGTGATGGGATGGGATGGTATGCGATGGGATGTGGTCCCTGGGATGGGATGGGATCCCTGGGATGGGATCCCTGGGATGGGATCCCTGGGATGGGATGGGATCCGTGTAATGGGATGGGATCCCCCCATGGGATCGCTGGGATGGCATGGGATCCCTGGGATGGGATGTGATGGGATCCCTGGGATGGGATGAGATCCTTGGGATGGGATGGGATGGGATGGGATGGGATCCCTGGGATGGGATGGGATCCCTGGGAAGGGGGGCCTGGGATGGAATGGGATCCCTGGGATGGGATGGGGTCCCTGGGAAGGGGTGCCTGGGATGGGATGGGATCCCTGTGATGCGATGCGATCCCAGGGATGCGATGGGATCCCTGGCATGGGATCCCTGGGATGGAATGGGATGAGATGTAATGGGATGGGATGGGATGGGATGGGATCCCTGTGATGGGGTCCCTGGGATGGGATGGGATTCCTGGGATGGGATGGGATGGGATGTGATGGGATGGGATGGGATGGGATGGGATGGGGTCCCTGTGATGGGGTCCCTGGGATGGGATGGGATTCCTGGGATGGGTTCCCTGGGATGGGATGGGATCCCTGGGATGGGATCGCTGGGATGGGATCGCTGGGATGGGATGGGATCCCTGGGATGGGATGGGATGGGATGGGATCCCTGGAATGGGATCCCGGGAATGGGATGGGAGCCCTGGGATGGGATCCCTTGCATTGGATGGGATGGAATGGGATGTGATGGGATCCCTGAGATGGGATGGGATCCCTGAGATGAGATGGGATCCCTGGGATGGGATCCTTGGGATGGGATCGATGGGATGGGATGGGATGGGATGGGATTCCTGGAATGGGATCCCTGGAATGGGATGGGGTCCCTGGGATGGGATCCCTTGCATAGGATGGGATGGGATGGGATGTCATGGGATCCCTGGGATGGGATGGGATCCCTGAGATGGGATCCCTGGGATGGGATCGATGGGATGGGATGGGATGGGATCCCTGGGATGGGATCCCTGGGATGTGATGGGATTGCTGGGATGGGATCCCTGGAATGGGATGGGATCCCTAGGATGGGATGGGATCCCTGGCATGGAATGGGATCCCTGGGATGGTGATCCCTGGGAAGGGATGGGATCCCTGGGATGGGATCCCTGGGATGGGATGGAATCCCTGGGATGGGATCCCTGGGATAGGATGGGATCCCTGGGTTGGGATCGAATCTCTGGGATGGGATCCCTGGGATGGGATGGAATCTCTGGGATGGGATCCCTGGGATGGGATGGGATGGGATGGGATGGGATGGGATGGGATGGAATGGGATGGGATCCCTGGGATGGGATGGGATCCCTGGGATGTTATCCCTGGGATGGGATGGGATGGGATCCCTGGGATGGGATGGGATCCCAGGGATGGAATGGGATCCCTGGGTTGGGATGGGTACCATGGGATGGGATCCCTGGGATGTTATGGGATCCGTGGGATGTGATGGGATGGGATTCCTGGGATGGGAATGGGTGGGATGGGATGGGATGGGATGGGATCCCTGGGATGGGATGGTGTCCCTGGGATGGGATTGGTTGGGATGGGATCCCTGAGATGGGATGGAATACCTGGCATGAGATAGCAGGGATGATATGGGATGGGATGGGATGGGATGGGATGGGATGGGATGGGATGGGATGGGATGGGATGGGATGGGATGGGATTGGGTGGGATGGGATGGGGTGGGATGGGATTGGCTACAATGGGTTGGAATGGGATGGGATCGATGGGATGGGATGGGATGGGATGGGATGGAATGGGATCCCTGGGAGGGTACAGAATGGGATACCTGGGATGCGATGGGATACCTGCTATGGGATCCCTAGGATGGGATGGGATGGGATGGGACGGGATGGGATGGGATGCGGTAGGATGGGATGGGATGGGGTAGGATGGGATGGGATGGTTTGGGATGGGATGGGATCCTTGGGATGGGATGGGATCCCTGGGATGGGATCTCTGGGATCGGATGGTATCCATGGGATGGGATGGGTTTGGGATGGGATGGAATCCCAGGGATGGGGACCCGGGGACGGGATGGGATCCCTGGGATGGGATCCGTGGGATGGGATGGGATGGGATGGGATGGGATGGGATCTCTGTGATGGGATGGGATCCCTGGGATGGGAATCCTGGGATGGGATGGGATGGGATGGGATGGGAGGGATCCCTGGGATGGGATGGGATCCCTGGGATGGGATCCCTGGGATGGAATGGGATGAGATGGGATGGGAAGGGATCCCTGGGATGGGATGGGATCCCTGGGATGGGATCCCTGGGATGCGACGGGATGGGATCCCTGTTATGGCATGGGATCCCTGGGATGGGATGGGATGGGATGGGATGGGATGGGATGGGATGGGATGTGGTCCCTGGGATGGGATGGGATCCCTGGGATGGGATCCCTGGGATGGGATCCCTGGGATGGGATGGGATCCGTGGAATGGGATGGGATCCCCGGCATGGGATCGCTGGGATGGCATGGGATCCCTGGGATGGGATGTGATGGGATCCCTGGGATGGGATGAGATCCTTGGGATGGGATGGGATGGGATGGGATCCCTGGGATGGGATGGGATCCCTGGGAAGGGGGGCCTGGGATGGAATGGGATCCCTGGGATGGGATGCGATCCCTGGGAAGGGGTGCCTGGGATGGGATGGGATCCCTGGGATGCGATCCCATCCCAGGGATGGGATGGGATCGGATCCCAGGGATGCGATGGGATCCGTGGTATGGGATGGGATCCCTGGGATGGGATCCCTGGGATGGGATCCCTGGGATGGGAATCCTGGGATGGGATGGGATGGGATGGGATGGGAGGGATCCCTGGGATGGGATGGGATCCCTGGGATGGGATCCCTGGGATGGAATGGGATGAGATGGGATGGGATGGGATCCCTGGGATGGGATGGGATCCCTGGGATGGGATGGTATTTGATGGGATGGGATCTCTGGGATGGGATGGGATGGTATGCGATGGGATGTGGTCCCTGGGGTGGGATGGGATCCCTGGGATGGGATCCCTGGGAATGGATGGGATCCGTGGAATGGGATGGGATCCCTGGGATGGGATCGCTGGGATGGCATGGGATCCCTGGGATGGGATGTGATGGGATCCCTGGGATGGGATGGGATGGGATGGGAGGGATGCCTGGGAAGGAATGGGATCCCTGGGATGGGATCCCTGGGATGGGATGGGATGTGATCGGATGGGATCCCTGGGATGGGATCCCTGGGATGGGATGGGATACCTGGGATGGGATCACTGGCATGGAATGGGATGAGATGGGATGGGATGGGATCCCTGGGATGGGATGGGATGTGATGGGATGGGATGGGATCCTTGGGATGGGATGGGATCGCTGGGATGGGATGGGATGGGAGGGATCCCTGGAATGGCAAGGGATCCCTGGTATGGGATCCGTGGGATGGAATAGGATGAGATGTGATGGGATTGGATGGGATCCCTGGGATGGGATGGGTCCCCTGGGATGGGATGGGATGGGATCCCTGGGATGTGATGGGATCGCTGGGATGGGATCCCTGGGATGGGATGGGATCCCTAGGATGGGATGGAATCCCTGGGATGGGATGGGATCCCTGGGATGGGGATCCCTGGGATGGGATGGGAGCCCTGGGATGGGATCCCTTGCATTGGATGGGATGGAATGGGATGTGATGGGATCCCTGGGTTGGGATGGGATCCCTGAGATGAGATGGGATCCCTGGGATGGGATCCCTGGGATGGGATCGATGGGATGGGATGGGATGGGATGGGATCCCTGGAATGGGATCCCTGGAATGGGATGGGATCCCTGGGATGGGATCCCTTGCATTGGATGGGATGGGATGGGATGTCATGGGATCCCTGGGATGGGATGGGATCCCTGAGATGGGATCCCTGGGATGTGATGGGATTGCTGGGATGGGATCCCAGGATTGGGATGGGATCCCTAGGATGGGATGGGATCCCTGGCATGGGATGGGATCCCTGGGATGGTGATCCCTGGGAAGGGATGGGATCCCTGGGATGGGATCCCTGGAATGTGATCCCTCGTATGGGATGGGATCCCTGGGATGGGATCGAATCTCTGGGATGGGATCCCTGGGATGGGATGGAATCTCTGGGATGGGATCCCTGGGATGGGATGGGATGGGATGGGATGGAATGGGATGGGATCCCTGGGATGGGATGGGATCCCTGGGATGTTATCCCTGGGATGGGAAGGGATGGGATCCCTGGGATGGGATGGGATCCCAGGGATGGGATGGGATCCCTGGGTTGGGATGGGTACCATGGGATGGGATCCCTGGGATGTTATGGGATCCGTGGGATGTGATGGGATGGGATTCCTGGGATGGGAATGGGTGGGATGGGATGGGATGGGATCCCTGGGATGGGATGGTGTCACTGGGATGGGATTGGTTGGGATGGGATCCCTGGGATGGGATGGAATACCTGGCATGAGATAGCAGGGATGATATGGGATGGGATGGGATGGGATGGGATGGGATGGGATGGGATGGGATGGGATCCCTGGGATGGGATGGGATGGGATGGGATGGGATGGGATGGGATGGGATGGGGTGGGATGGGATTGGCTACAATGGGTTGGAATGGGATGGGATCGATGGGATGGGATGGGATGGGATGGGATGGGATGGAATGGGATCCCTGGGATGGTACGGAATGGGATACCTGGGATGCGATGGGATACCTGCTATGGGATCCCTAGGATGGGATGGGATGGGGTGGAATGGGATGGGACGGGATGGGATGGGGTAGGATGGGATGGGGTAGGATGGGATGGGATCCCAGGCATGGGATGGGATCCCTGGGATGGGATCCCTGAGATGAGATGGGATACCTGGGATGGGATCCCTGGGATGGGATCGATGGGATGGGATGGGATGGGATCCCTGGAATGGGATCCCTGGGATGGGATGGGATCCCTGAGATGAGATGGGATCCCTGGGATGGGATCCCTGGGATGGGATCGATGGGATGGGATGGGATGGGATTCCTGGAATGGGATCCCTGGAATGGGATGGGATCCCTGGGATGGGATCCCTTGCATTGGATGGGATGGGATGGGATGTCATGGGATCCCTGGGATGGGATGGGATCCCTGAGATGGGATGGCATCCCTGGGATGGGATCCCTGGGATGGGATCGATGGGATGGGATGGGATGGGATCCCTGGGATGGGATCCCTGGGATGTGATGGGATTGCTGGGATGGGATCCCTGGAATGGGATGGGATCCCTAGGATGGGATGGGATCCCTGGCATGGAATGGGATCCCTGCGATGGTGATCCCTGGGAAGGGATGGGATCCCTGGGATGGGATCCCTGGGATGGGATGGAATCCCTGGGATGGGATCCCTGGGATAGGATGGGATCCCTGGGTTGGGATCGAATCTCAGGGATGGGATCCCTGGGATGGGATGGAATCTCTGGGATGGGATCCCTGGCATGGGATGGAATCTCTGGGATGGGATCCCTGGCATGGGATGGGATGGGATGGAATGGGACGGGATCCCTGGGATGGGATGGGATCCCTGGGATGTTATCCCTGGGATGGGATGGGATGGGATCCCTGGGATGGGATGGGATCCCAGGGATGGGATGGGATCCCTGGGTTGGGATGGGTACCATGGGATGGGATCCCTGGTATGTTATGGGATCCGTGGGATGTGATGGGATGGGATTCCTGGGATGGGAATGGGTGGGATGGGATGGGATGGGATGGGATCCCTGGGATGGGATGGTGTCCCTGGGATGGGATTGGTTGGGATGGGATCCCTGAGATCGGATGGAATACCTGGCATGAGATAGCAGGGATGATATGGGATGGGATGGGATGGGATGGGATGGGATGGGATGGGATGGGATGGGATGGGATGGGATTGGCTACAATGGGTTGGAATGGGATGGGATCGATGGGATGGGATGGGATGGGATGGGATGGAATGGGATCCCTGAGATGGTACGGAATGGGATACCTGGGATGCGATGGGATACCTGATATGGGATCCCTAGGATGGGATGGGATGGGATGGAATGGGATGGGACGGGATGGGATGGGATGGGGTAGGATGGGATGGGATGGGGTAGGATGGGATGGGATGGTTTGGGATGGGATGGGATCCCTGGGATGGGATGGGATCCCTGGGATGGGATCTCTGGGATCGGATGGTATCCATGGGATGGGATGGGTTTGGGATGGGATGGAATCCCAGGGATGGGGACCCGGGGACGGGATGGGATCCCTGGGATGGGATCCGTGGGATGGGATGGGATGGGATGGGATGGGATGGGATGGGATGGGATGGGATGGGATCTCTGTGATGGGATGGGATCCCTGGGATGGGAATCCTGGGATGGGATGGGATGGGATGGGATGGGATGGGAGGGATCCCAGGGATGGGATGGGATCCCTGGGATGGGATCCCTGGGATGGAATGGGATGAGATGGGATGGGAAGGGATCCCTGGGATGGGATGGGATCCCTGGGATGGGATGGTATTTGATGGGATGGGATGGGATGGGATGGGATCCCTGTGATGGGGTCCCTGGGATGGGATGGGATTCCTGGGATGGGTTCCCTGGGATGGGATGGGATCCCGGGGATTGGATCCCTGGGATGGGATCGCTGGGATGGGATGGGAGGGATCCCTGGAATGGCAAGGGATCCCTGGTATGGGATCCGTGGGATGGAATAGGATGAGATGTGATGGGATTGGATGGGGTCCCTGGGATGGGATGGGTCCCCTGGGATGGGATGGGATGGGATCCCTGGGATGTGATGGGATCGCTGGGATGGGATGGAATCCCTGGGATGGGATGGGATCCCTGGGATGGGGATCCCTGGGATGGGATGGGAGCCCTGGGATGGGATCCCTTGCATTGGATGGGATGGAATGGGATGTGATGGGATCCCTGGGTTGGGATGGGATCCCTGAGATGAGATGGGATCCCTGGGATGGGATCCCTGGGATGGGATCGATGGGATGGGATGGGATGGGATCCCTGGAATGGGATCCCTGGAATGGGATGGGATCCCTGGGATGGGATCCCTTACATTGGATGGGATGGGATGGGATGTCATGGGATCCCTGGCATGGGATGGGATCCCTGGGATGGGATCTCTGGGATCGGATGGTATCCATGGGATGGGATGGGTTTGGAATGGGATGGAATCCCAGGGATGGGGACCCGGGGACGGGATGGGATCCCTGGGATGGGATCCCTGGGATGGGATGGGATGGGATGGGATGGGATGGGATGGGTTGGGATTGGATGGGATGGGATCGGATCTGATGGGATCCCTGGGATGGGATGGGATGGGATCACTGGGATGGGATATCTGGGATGGGATGTGATGGGACGGGATGGGGTGGGATGGGATGGGGTGGGAAGGGATGGGATGGGCTACAATGGGATG
This sequence comes from Sturnus vulgaris, assembly GCF_052056855.1. Classification (NCBI taxonomy): domain Eukaryota; kingdom Metazoa; phylum Chordata; class Aves; order Passeriformes; family Sturnidae; genus Sturnus; species Sturnus vulgaris. Next base: position 69,562,495 of record NC_142282.1, read on the forward strand.
GGATGGGATGGGATGGGATGGGATGGGATGGGATGGGATGGGATGGGATGGGATGGGATGGGATGGGATGGGATGCCATGGCATGGCATGGGATCCGCGGGATGAGATGGGATGAGATGGGATACGTGGGATGGGATGGGATGAGATGGGATGGGATGGGATGGGATGGGATCCCTGGGATGGGATGGGATGGGATGGGATGCCATGGCATGGCATGGGATCCGCGGGATGAGATGGGATGACATGGGATACGTGGGATGGGATGGGATGGGATGGGATGGGATGGGATGGGATGGGATGGGATGGGATGGGTTGGGATGGGATGGGATGGGGTGGGATGGGATGGGATGGGATGGGATGGGATGGGAGGGATCCCTGTGATGGGATGGGATGGTATGCGATGGGATGTGGTCCCTGGGATGGGATGGGATCCCTGGGATGGGATCCCTGGGATGGGATCCCTGGGATGGGATGGGATCCGTGGAATGGGATGGGATCCCCGGCATGGGATCGCTGGGATGGCATGGGATCCCTGGGATGGGATGGGATGGGATGGGATGGGATGGGATGGGATGGGATGGGATGGGAGGGATCCCTGTGATGGGATGGGATGGTATGCGATGGGATGTGGTCCCTGGGATGGGATGGGATCCCTGGGATGGGATCCCTGGGATGGGATGGGATCCGTGGAATGGGATGGGATCCCTGGGATGGGATCGCTGGGATGGCATGGGATCCCTGGGATGGGATGTGATGGGATCCCTGGGATGGGATGGGATGGGAGGGATGCCTGGGAAGGAATGGGATCCCTGGGATGGGATCCCTGGGATGGGATGGGATGTGATGGGATGGGATCCCTGGGATGGGATCCCTGGGATGGGATCCCTGGGATGGGATGGGATACCTGGGATGGGATCACTGGCATGGAATGGGATGAGATGGGATGGGATGGGATCCCTGGGATGGGATGGAATGTGATGGGATGGGATGGGATCCTTGGGATGGGATGGGATCCCTGGGAAGGGGTGCCTGGGATGGGATGGGATCCCTGTGATGCGATGGGATCCCGGGGATGGGGTGGGATCCCTGGGAAGGGGTGCCTGGGATGGGATGGCATCCCTGTGATGCGATGGGATCCCAGGGATGCGATGGGATCCCTGGCATGGGATCCCTGGGATGGAATGGGATCCCTGGGATGGGATCTCTGGGACGGGATCCCTGGGATGGGATGGGATGGGAGGGATCCCTGGAATGGCAAGGGATCCCTGGTATGGGATCCGTAGGATGGAATAGGATGAGATGTGATGGGATTTGATGGGATCCCTGGGATGGGATGGGTCCCCTGGGATGGGATGGGATGGGATCCCTGGGATGGGATGGGATGGGATGGGATGGGATGGGATGGGATGGGAGGGATCCCTGTGATGGGATGGGATGGTATGCGATGGGATGTGGTCCCTGGGATGGGATGGGATCCCTGGGATGGGATCCCTGGGATGGGATGGGATCCGTGGAATGGGATGGGATCCCCGGCATGGGATCGCTGGGATGGCATGGGATCCCTGGGATGGGATGTGATGGGATCCCTGGGATGGGATGAGATCCTTGGGATGGGATGGGATGGGATCCCTGGGATGGGATGGGATCCCTGGGAAGGGGGGCCTGGGATGGAATGGGATCCCTGGGATGGGATGCGATCCCTGGGAAGGGGTGCCTGGGATGGGATGGGATTCCTGGGATGCGATGGGATCCCAGGGATGGGATGGGCTGGGATCCCAGGGATGCGATGGGATCCGTGGTATGGGATGGGATCCCTGGGATGGGATCCCTGGGATGGGATCCCTGGGATGGGAATCCTGGGATGGGATGGGATGGGATGGGATGGGATGGGATGGGATGGGATGGGATGGGATGGGATGGGATGGGATGGGAGGGATGCCTGGGATGGGATGGGATCCCTGGGATGGGATCCCTGGGATGGAATGGGATGGCATGGGATGGGATGGGATCCCTGGAAAGGGATCCCAGGAATGGGATGGTATCCCTGGGACGGGATCCCTGGGATGCCACCGGATGGGATCCCTGTTATGGGATGGGATCCCTGGGATGGGATGGGATGGGATGGGATGGGAGGGATCCCTGTGATGGGATGGGATGGTATGCGATGGGATGTGGTCCCTGGGATGGGATGGGATCCCTGGGATGGGATCCCTGGGATGGGATGGGATCCGTGGAATGGGATGGGATCCCTGGGATGGGATCGCTGGGATGGCATGGGATCCCTGGGATGGGATGTGATGGGATCCCTGGGATGGGATGGGATGGGATGGGATGGGATGGGAGGGATGCCTGGGAAGGAATGGGATCCCTGGGATGGGATCCCTGGGATGGGATGGGATGTGATGGGATGGGATCCCTGGGATGGGATCCCTGGGATGGGATCCCTGGGATGGGATGGGATACCTGGGATGGGATCACTGGCATGGAATGGGATGAGATGGGATGGGATGGGATGGGATCCCTGGGATGGGATGGAATGTGATGGGATGGGATGGGATCCTTGGGATGGGATGGGATCCCTGGGAAGGGGTGCCTGGGATGGGATGGGATCCCTGTGATGCGATGGGATCCCGGGGATGGGGTGGGATCCCTGGGAAGGGGTGCCTGGGATGGGATGGCATCCCTGTGATGCGATGGGATCCCAGGGATGCGATGGGATCCCTGGCATGGGATCCCTGGGATGGAATGGGATCCCTGGGATGGGATCTCTGGGATGGGATCCCTGGGATGGGATGGGATGGGAGGGATCCCTGGAATGGCAAGGGATCCCTGGTATGGGATCCGTAGGATGGAATAGGATGAGATGTGATGGGATTGGATGGGATCCCTGGGATGGGATGGGTCCCCTGGGATGGGATGGGATGGGATCCCTGGGATGGGATGAGATCCCTGGGATGGGATGGGATGGGATGGGACGGGATGGGATGGGATGGGATGGGATGGGATGGGATCCCTGTGATGGGGTCCCTGGGATGGGATGGGATTCCTGGGATGGGTTCCCTGGGATGGGATGGGATCCCTGGGATTGGATCCCTGGGATGGGATCGCTGGGATGGGATGGGAGGGATCCCTGGAATGGCAAGGGATCCCTGGTATGGGATCCGTGGGATGGAATAGGATGAGATGTGATGGGATTGGATGGGGTCCCTGGGATGGGATGGGTCCCCTGGGATGGGATGGGATGGGATCCCTGGGATGTGATGGGATCGCTGGGATGGGATGGAATCCCTGGGATGGGATGGGATCCCTGGGATGGGGATCCCTGGGATGGGATGGGAGCCCTGGGATGGGATCCCTTGCATTGGATGGGATGGAATGGGATGTGATGGGATCCCTGGGTTGGGATGGGATCCCTGAGATGAGATGGGATCCCTGGGATGGGATCCCTGGGATGGGATCGATGGGATGGGATGGGATGGGATGGGATCCCTGGAATGGGATCCCTGGAATGGGATGGGATCCCTGGGATGGGATCCCTTACATTGGATGGGATGGGATGGGATGTCATGGGATCCCTGGCATGGGATGGGATCCCTGGGATGGGATCTCTGGGATCGGATGGTATCCATGGGATGGGATGGGTTTGGAATGGGATGGAATCCCAGGGATGGGGACCCGGGGACGGGATGGGATCCCTGGGATGGGATCCCTGGGATGGGATGGGATGGGATGGGATGGGTTGGGATTGGATGGGATGGGATCGGATCTGATGGGATCCCTGGGATGGGATGGGATGGGATCACTGGGATGGGATATCTGGGATGGGATGTGATGGGACGGGATGGGGTGGGATGGGATGGGGTGGGAAGGGATGGGATGGGCTACAATGGGATGGGATGGGATGGGATGGGATGGGATGGGATGGGATGGGATGGGATGGGATGCCATGGCATGGCATGGGATCCGCGGGATGAGATGGGATGAGATGGGATACGTGGGATGGGATGGGATGAGATGGGATGGGATGGGATGGGATGGGATCCCTGGGATGGGATGGGATGGGATGGGATGCCATGGCATGGCATGGGATCCGCGGGATGAGATGGGATGACATGGGATACGTGGGATGGGATGGGATGGGATGGGATGGGATGGGATGGGATGGGATGGGTTGGGATGGGATGGGATGGGGTGGGATGGGATGGGATGGGATGGGATGGGATGGGATGGGAGGGATCCCTGTGATGGGATGGGATGGTATGCGATGGGATGTGGTCCCTGGGATGGGATGGGATCCCTGGGATGGGATCCCTGGGATGGGATCCCTGGGATGGGATGGGATCCGTGGAATGGGATGGGATCCCCGGCATGGGATCGCTGGGATGGCATGGGATCCCTGGGATGGGATGGGATGGGATGGGATGGGATGGGATGGGATGGGATGGGAGGGATCCCTGTGATGGGATGGGATGGTATGCGATGGGATGTGGTCCCTGGGATGGGATGGGATCCCTGGGATGGGATCCCTGGGATGGGATGGGATCCGTGGAATGGGATGGGATCCCTGGGATGGGATCGCTGGGATGGCATGGGATCCCTGGGATGGGATGTGATGGGATCCCTGGGATGGGATGGGATGGGAGGGATGCCTGGGAAGGAATGGGATCCCTGGGATGGGATCCCTGGGATGGGATGGGATGTGATGGGATGGGATCCCTGGGATGGGATCCCTGGGATGGGATCCCTGGGATGGGATGGGATACCTGGGATGGGATCACTGGCATGGAATGGGATGAGATGGGATGGGATGGGATCCCTGGGATGGGATGGAATGTGATGGGATGGGATGGGATCCTTGGGATGGGATGGGATCCCTGGGAAGGGGTGCCTGGGATGGGATGGGATCCCTGTGATGCGATGGGATCCCGGGGATGGGGTGGGATCCCTGGGAAGGGGTGCCTGGGATGGGATGGCATCCCTGTGATGCGATGGGATCCCAGGGATGCGATGGGATCCCTGGCATGGGATCCCTGGGATGGAATGGGATCCCTGGGATGGGATCTCTGGGACGGGATCCCTGGGATGGGATGGGATGGGAGGGATCCCTGGAATGGCAAGGGATCCCTGGTATGGGATCCGTAGGATGGAATAGGATGAGATGTGATGGGATTTGATGGGATCCCTGGGATGGGATGGGTCCCCTGGGATGGGATGGGATGGGATCCCTGGGATGGGATGGGATGGGATGGGATGGGATGGGATGGGATGGGATGGGAGGGATCCCTGTGATGGGATGGGATGGTATGCGATGGGATGTGGTCCCTGGGATGGGATGGGATCCCTGGGATGGGATCCCTGGGATGGGATGGGATCCGTGGAATGGGATGGGATCCCCGGCATGGGATCGCTGGGATGGCATGGGATCCCTGGGATGGGATGTGATGGGATCCCTGGGATGGGATGAGATCCTTGGGATGGGATGGGATGGGATCCCTGGGATGGGATGGGATCCCTGGGAAGGGGGGCCTGGGATGGAATGGGATCCCTGGGATGGGATGCGATCCCTGGGAAGGGGTGCCTGGGATGGGATGGGATTCCTGGGATGCGATGGGATCCCAGGGATGGGATGGGCTGGGATCCCAGGGATGCGATGGGATCCGTGGTATGGGATGGGATCCCTGGGATGGGATCCCTGGGATGGGATCCCTGGGATGGGAATCCTGGGATGGGATGGGATGGGATGGGATGGGATGGGATGGGATGGGATGGGATGGGATGGGATGGGATGGGATGGGAGGGATGCCTGGGATGGGATGGGATCCCTGGGATGGGATCCCTGGGATGGAATGGGATGGCATGGGATGGGATGGGATCCCTGGAAAGGGATCCCAGGAATGGGATGGTATCCCTGGGACGGGATCCCTGGGATGCCACCGGATGGGATCCCTGTTATGGGATGGGATCCCTGGGATGGGATGGGATGGGATGGGATGGGAGGGATCCCTGTGATGGGATGGGATGGTATGCGATGGGATGTGGTCCCTGGGATGGGATGGGATCCCTGGGATGGGATCCCTGGGATGGGATGGGATCCGTGGAATGGGATGGGATCCCTGGGATGGGATCGCTGGGATGGCATGGGATCCCTGGGATGGGATGTGATGGGATCCCTGGGATGGGATGGGATGGGATGGGATGGGATGGGAGGGATGCCTGGGAAGGAATGGGATCCCTGGGATGGGATCCCTGGGATGGGATGGGATGTGATGGGATGGGATCCCTGGGATGGGATCCCTGGGATGGGATCCCTGGGATGGGATGGGATACCTGGGATGGGATCACTGGCATGGAATGGGATGAGATGGGATGGGATGGGATGGGATCCCTGGGATGGGATGGAATGTGATGGGATGGGATGGGATCCTTGGGATGGGATGGGATCCCTGGGAAGGGGTGCCTGGGATGGGATGGGATCCCTGTGATGCGATGGGATCCCGGGGATGGGGTGGGATCCCTGGGAAGGGGTGCCTGGGATGGGATGGCATCCCTGTGATGCGATGGGATCCCAGGGATGCGATGGGATCCCTGGCATGGGATCCCTGGGATGGAATGGGATCCCTGGGATGGGATCTCTGGGATGGGATCCCTGGGATGGGATGGGATGGGAGGGATCCCTGGAATGGCAAGGGATCCCTGGTATGGGATCCGTAGGATGGAATAGGATGAGATGTGATGGGATTGGATGGGATCCCTGGGATGGGATGGGTCCCCTGGGATGGGATGGGATGGGATCCCTGGGATGGGATGAGATCCCTGGGATGGGATGGGATGGGATGGGACGGGATGGGATGGGATGGGATGGGATGGGATGGGATCCCTGTGATGGGGTCCCTGGGATGGGATGGGATTCCTGGGATGGGTTCCCTGGGATGGGATGGGATCCCTGGGATTGGATCCCTGGGATGGGATCGCTGGGATGGGATGGGAGGGATCCCTGGAATGGCAAGGGATCCCTGGTATGGGATCCGTGGGATGGAATAGGATGAGATGTGATGGGATTGGATGGGGTCCCTGGGATGGGATGGGTCCCCTGGGATGGGATGGGATGGGATCCCTGGGATGTGATGGGATCGCTGGGATGGGATGGAATCCCTGGGATGGGATGGGATCCCTGGGATGGGGATCCCTGGGATGGGATGGGAGCCCTGGGATGGGATCCCTTGCATTGGATGGGATGGAATGGGATGTGATGGGATCCCTGGGTTGGGATGGGATCCCTGAGATGAGATGGGATCCCTGGGATGGGATCCCTGGGATGGGATCGATGGGATGGGATGGGATGGGATGGGATCCCTGGAATGGGATCCCTGGAATGGGATGGGATCCCTGGGATGGGATCCCTTACATTGGATGGGATGGGATGGGATGTCATGGGATCCCTGGCATGGGATGGGATCCCTGGGATGGGATCTCTGGGATCGGATGGTATCCATGGGATGGGATGGGTTTGGAATGGGATGGAATCCCAGGGATGGGGACCCGGGGACGGGATGGGATCCCTGGGATGGGATCCCTGGGATGGGATGGGATGGGATGGGATGGGTTGGGATTGGATGGGATGGGATCGGATCTGATGGGATCCCTGGGATGGGATGGGATGGGATCACTGGGATGGGATATCTGGGATGGGATGTGATGGGACGGGATGGGGTGGGATGGGATGGGGTGGGAAGGGATGGGATGGGCTACAATGGGATGGGATGGGATGGGATGGGATGGGATGGGATGGGATGGGATGGGATGGGATGCCATGGCATGGCATGGGATCCGCGGGATGAGATGGGATGAGATGGGATACGTGGGATGGGATGGGATGAGATGGGATGGGATGGGATGGGATGGGATCCCTGGGATGGGATGGGATGGGATGGGATGCCATGGCATGGCATGGGATCCGCGGGATGAGATGGGATGACATGGGATACGTGGGATGGGATGGGATGGGATGGGATGGGATGGGATGGGATGGGATGGGTTGGGATGGGATGGGATGGGGTGGGATGGGATGGGATGGGATGGGATGGGATGGGAGGGATCCCTGTGATGGGATGGGATGGTATGCGATGGGATGTGGTCCCTGGGATGGGATGGGATCCCTGGGATGGGATCCCTGGGATGGGATCCCTGGGATGGGATGGGATCCGTGGAATGGGATGGGATCCCCGGCATGGGATCGCTGGGATGGCATGGGATCCCTGGGATGGGATGGGATGGGATGGGATGGGATGGGATGGGATGGGATGGGATGGGAGGGATCCCTGTGATGGGATGGGATGGTATGCGATGGGATGTGGTCCCTGGGATGGGATGGGATCCCTGGGATGGGATCCCTGGGATGGGATGGGATCCGTGGAATGGGATGGGATCCCTGGGATGGGATCGCTGGGATGGCATGGGATCCCTGGGATGGGATGTGATGGGATCCCTGGGATGGGATGGGATGGGAGGGATGCCTGGGAAGGAATGGGATCCCTGGGATGGGATCCCTGGGATGGGATGGGATGTGATGGGATGGGATCCCTGGGATGGGATCCCTGGGATGGGATCCCTGGGATGGGATGGGATACCTGGGATGGGATCACTGGCATGGAATGGGATGAGATGGGATGGGATGGGATCCCTGGGATGGGATGGAATGTGATGGGATGGGATGGGATCCTTGGGATGGGATGGGATCCCTGGGAAGGGGTGCCTGGGATGGGATGGGATCCCTGTGATGCGATGGGATCCCGGGGATGGGGTGGGATCCCTGGGAAGGGGTGCCTGGGATGGGATGGCATCCCTGTGATGCGATGGGATCCCAGGGATGCGATGGGATCCCTGGCATGGGATCCCTGGGATGGAATGGGATCCCTGGGATGGGATCTCTGGGATGGGATCCCTGGGATGGGATGGGATGGGAGGGATCCCTGGAATGGCAAGGGATCCCTGGTATGGGATCCGTAGGATGGAATAGGATGAGATGTGATGGGATTTGATGGGATCCCTGGGATGGGATGGGTCCCCTGGGATGGGATGGGATGGGATCCCTGGGATGGGATGGGATGGGATGGGATGGGATGGGATGGGATGGGAGGGATCCCTGTGATGGGATGGGATGGTATGCGATGGGATGTGGTCCCTGGGATGGGATGGGATCCCTGGGATGGGATCCCTGGGATGGGATGGGATCCGTGGAATGGGATGGGATCCCCGGCATGGGATCGCTGGGATGGCATGGGATCCCTGGGATGGGATGTGATGGGATCCCTGGGATGGGATGAGATCCTTGGGATGGGATGGGATGGGATCCCTGGGATGGGATGGGATCCCTGGGAAGGGGGGCCTGGGATGGAATGGGATCCCTGGGATGGGATGCGATCCCTGGGAAGGGGTGCCTGGGATGGGATGGGATTCCTGGGATGCGATGGGATCCCAGGGATGGGATGGGCTGGGATCCCAGGGATGCGATGGGATCCGTGGTATGGGATGGGATCCCTGGGATGGGATCCCTGGGATGGGATCCCTGGGATGGGAATCCTGGGATGGGATGGGATGGGATGGGATGGGATGGGATGGGATGGGATGGGATGGGATGGGAGGGATGCCTGGGATGGGATGGGATCCCTGGGATGGGATCCCTGGGATGGAATGGGATGGCATGGGATGGGATGGGATCCCTGGAAAGGGATCCCAGGAATGGGATGGTATCCCTGGGACGGGATCCCTGGGATGCCACCGGATGGGATCCCTGTTATGGGATGGGATCCCTGGGATGGGATGGGATGGGATGGGATGGGATGGGATGGGAGGGATCCCTGTGATGGGATGGGATGGTATGCGATGGGATGTGGTCCCTGGGATGGGATGGGATCCCTGGGATGGGATCCCTGGGATGGGATGGGATCCGTGGAATGGGATGGGATCCCTGGGATGGGATCGCTGGGATGGCATGGGATCCCTGGGATGGGATGTGATGGGATCCCTGGGATGGGATGGGATGGGATGGGATGGGATGGGAGGGATGCCTGGGATGGGATCCCTGGGATGGGATCCCTGGGATGGGATGGGATACCTGGGATGGGATCACTGGCATGGAATGGGATGAGATGGGATGGGATGGGATCCCTGGGATGGGATGGAATGTGATGGGATGGGATGGGATCCTTGGGATGGGATGGGATCCCTGGGAAGGGGTGCCTGGGATGGGATGGGATCCCTGTGATGCGATGGGATCCCGGGGATGGGGTGGGATCCCTGGGAAGGGGTGCCTGGGATGGGATGGCATCCCTGTGATGCGATGGGATCCCAGGGATGCGATGGGATCCCTGGCATGGGATCCCTGGGATGGAATGGGATCCCTGGGATGGGATCTCTGGGATGGGATCCCTGGGATGGGATGGGATGGGAGGGATCCCTGGAATGGCAAGGGATCCCTGGTATGGGATCCGTAGGATGGAATAGGATGAGATGTGATGGGATTGGATGGGATCCCTGGGATGGGATGGGTCCCCTGGGATGGGATGGGATGGGATCCCTGGGATGGGATGAGATCCCTGGGATGGGATGGGATGGGATGGGACGGGATGGGATGGGATGGGATGGGATGGGATCCCTGTGATGGGGTCCCTGGGATGGGATGGGATTCCTGGGATGGGTTCCCTGGGATGGGATGGGATCCCTGGGATTGGATCCCTGGGATGGGATCGCTGGGATGGGATGGGAGGGATCCCTGGAATGGCAAGGGATCCCTGGTATGGGATCCGTGGGATGGAATAGGATGAGATGTGATGGGATTGGATGGGGTCCCTGGGATGGGATGGGTCCCCTGGGATGGGATGGGATGGGATCCCTGGGATGTGATGGGATCGCTGGGATGGGATCCCTGGGATGGGATGGGATCCCTAGGATGGGATGGAATCCCTGGGATGGGATGGGATCCCTGGGATGGGGATCCCTGGGATGGGATGGGAGCCCTGGGATGGGATCCCTTGCATTGGATGGGATGGAATGGGATGTGATGGGATCCCTGGGTTGGGATGGGATCCCTGAGATGAGATGGGATCCCTGGGATGGGATCCCTGGGATGGGATCGATGGGATGGGATGGGATGGGATGGGATCCCTGGAATGGGATCCCTGGAATGGGATGGGATCCCTGGGATGGGATCCCTTGCATTGGATGGGATGGGATGGGATGTCATGGGATCCCTGGGATGGGATGGGATCCCTGAGATGGGATGGGATCCCTGGGATGGGATCCCTGGGATGGGATCGATGGGATGGGAAGGGATGGGATCCCTGGGATGGGATCCCTGGGATGTGATGGGATTGCTGGGATGGGGTCCCTGGCATGGGATGGGATCCCTGGGATGGTGATCCCTGGGAAGGGATGGGATCCCTGGGATGGGATCCCTGGAATGTGATCCCTCGTATGGGATGGGATCCCTGGGATGGGATGGAATCCCTGGGTTGGGATCCCTGGGATAGGATGGGATCCCTGGGTTGGGATCGAATCTCAGGGATGGGATCCCTGGGATGGGATGGAATCTCTGGGATGGGATCCCTGGGATGGGATGGGATGGGATGGGATGGGATGGGATGGGATGGGATGGGACGGGATGGGATGGGATCCCTGGGATGGGATGGGATCCCTGGGATGTTATCCCTGGGATGGGATGGGATGGGATCCCTGGGATGGGATGGGATCCCAGGGATGGGATGGGATCCCTGGGTTGGGATGGGTACCATGGGATGGGATCCCTGGGATGTTATGGGATCCGTGGGATGTGATGGGATGGGATTCCTGGGATGGGATGGGATCCCTGGGATGGGATGGGATGGGATGGGATTGGATGGGATGGGATGGGGTGGGATGGGATTGGCTACAATGGGTTGGAATGGGATGGGATCGATGGGATGGGATGGGATGGGATGGGATGGGATGGGATGGGATGGGATGGAATGGGATCCCTGGGATGGTACGGAATGGGATACCTGGGATGCGATGGGATACCTGCTATGGGATCCCTAGGATGGGATGGGATGGGGTGGAATGGGATGGGACGGGATGGGATGGGATGGGGTAGGATGGGATGGGATGGGGTAGGATGGGATGGGGTGGGCTGGGATGGGATGGGATCCCTGGCATGGGATGGGATCCCTGGGATGGGATCTCTGGGATCGGATGGTATCCATGGGATGGGATGGGTTTGGAATGGGATGGAATCCCAGGGATGGGGACCCGGGGACGGGATGGGATCCCTGGGATGGGATCCCTGGGATGGGATGGGATGGGATGGGATGGGTTGGGATTGGATGGGATGGGATCGGATCTGATGGGATCCCTGGGATGGGATGGGATGGGATCACTGGGATGGGATATCTGGGATGGGATGTGATGGGACGGGATGGGGTGGGATGGGATGGGGTGGGAAGGGATGGGATGGGCTACAATGGGATGGGATGGGATGGGATGGGATGGGATGGGATGGGATCCCTGGGATGAGATGGGATGGGATGGGATGGGATGGGATGGGATGGGATGGGATGCCATGGCATGGCATGGGATCCGCGGGATGAGATGGGATGAGATGGGATACGTGGGATGGGATGGGATGAGATGGGATGGGATGGGATGGGATGGGATGGGATCCCTGGGATGGGATGGGATGGGATGGGATGCCATGGCATGGCATGGGATCCGCGGGATGAGATGGGATACGTGGGATGGGATGGGATGGGATGGGATGGGATGGGATGGGATGGGATGGGATGGGATGGGATGGGTTGGGATGGGATGGGACGGGGTGGGATGGGATGGGATGGGATGGGATGGGATGGGAGGGATCCCTGTGATGGGATGGGATGGTATGCGATGGGATGTGGTCCCTGGGATGGGATGGGATCCCTGGGATGGGATCCCTGGGATGGGATCCCTGGGATGGGATGGGATCCGTGGAATGGGATGGGATCCCCGGCATGGGATCGCTGGGATGGCATGGGATCCCTGGGATGGGATGGGATGGGATGGGATGGGATGGGATGGGAGGGATCCCTGTGATGGGATGGGATGGTATGCGATGGGATGTGGTCCCTGGGATGGGATGGGATCCCTGGGATGGGATCCCTGGGATGGGATGGGATCCGTGGAATGGGATGGGATCCCTGGGATGGGATCGCTGGGATGGCATGGGATCCCTGGGATGTGATGGGATCCCTGGGATGGGATGGGATGGGAGGGATGCCTGGGAAGGAATGGGATCCCTGGGATGGGATCCCTGGGATGGGATGGGATGTGATGGGATGGGATCCCTGGGATGGGATCCCTGGGATGGGATCCCTGGGATGGGATGGGATACCTGGGATGGGATCACTGGCATGGAATGGGATGAGATGGGATGGGATGGGATCCCTGGGATGGGATGGAATGTGATGGGATGGGATGGGATCCTTGGGATGGGATGGGATCCCTGGGAAGGGGTGCCTGGGATGGGATGGGATCCCTGTGATGCGATGGGATCCCGGGGATGGGGTGGGATCCCTGGGAAGGGGTGCCTGGGATGGGATGGCATCCCTGTGATGCGATGGGATCCCAGGGATGCGATGGGATCCCTGGCATGGGATCCCTGGGATGGAATGGGATCCCTGGGATGGGATCTCTGGGATGGGATCCCTGGGATGGGATGGGATGGGAGGGATCCCTGGAATGGCAAGGGATCCCTGGTATGGGATCCGTAGGATGGAATAGGATGAGATGTGATGGGATTGGATGGGATCCCTGGGATGGGATGGGTCCCCTGGGATGGGATGGGATGGGATCCCTGGGATGGGATGGGATGGGATGGGATGGGATGGGATGGGATGGGATGGGATGGGATGGGAGGGATCCCTGTGATGGGATGGGATGGTATGCGATGGGATGTGGTCCCTGGGATGGGATGGGATCCCTGGGATGGGATCCCTGGGATGGGATGGGATCCGTGGAATGGGATGGGATCCCCGGCATGGGATCGCTGGGATGGCATGGGATCCCTGGGATGGGATGTGATGGGATCCCTGGGATGGGATGAGATCCTTGGGATGGGATGGGATGGGATCCCTGGGATGGGATGGGATCCCTGGGAAGGGGGGCCTGGGATGGAATGGGATCCCTGGGATGGGATGCGATCCCTGGGAAGGGGTGCCTGGGATGGGATGGGATTCCTGGGATGCGATGGGATCCCAGGGATGGGATGGGCTGGGATCCCAGGGATGCGATGGGATCCGTGGTATGGGATGGGATCCCTGGGATGGGATCCCTGGGATGGGATCCCTGGGATGGGAATCCTGGGATGGGATGGGATGGGATGGGATGGGATGGGAGGGATGCCTGGGATGGGATGGGATCCCTGGGATGGGATCCCTGGGATGGAATGGGATGGCATGGGATGGGATCCCTGGAAAGGGATCCCAGGAATGGGATGGTATCCCTGGGACGGGATCCCTGGGATGCCACCGGATGGGATCCCTGTTATGGGATGGGATCCCTGGGATGGGATGGGATGGGATGGGATGGGATGGGATGGGAGGGATCCCTGTGATGGGATGGGATGGTATGCGATGGGATGTGGTCCCTGGGATGGGATGGGATCCCTGGGATGGGATCCCTGGGATGGGATGGGATCCGTGGAATGGGATGGGATCCCTGGGATGGGATCGCTGGGATGGCATGGGATCCCTGGGATGGGATGTGATGGGATCCCTGGGATGGGATGGGATGGGATGGGATGGGATGGGAGGGATGCCTGGGAAGGAATGGGATCCCTGGGATGGGATCCCTGGGATGGGATGGGATGTGATGGGATGGGATCCCTGGGATGGGATCCCTGGGATGGGATCCCTGGGATGGGATGGGATACCTGGGATGGGATCACTGGCATGGAATGGGATGAGATGGGATGGGATGGGATCCCTGGGATGGGATGGAATGTGATGGGATGGGATGGGATCCTTGGGATGGGATGGGATCCCTGGGAAGGGGTGCCTGGGATGGGATGGGATCCCTGTGATGCGATGGGATCCCGGGGATGGGGTGGGATCCCTGGGAAGGGGTGCCTGGGATGGGATGGCATCCCTGTGATGCGATGGGATCCCAGGGATGCGATGGGATCCCTGGCATGGGATCCCTGGGATGGAATGGGATCCCTGGGATGGGATCTCTGGGATGGGATCCCTGGGATGGGATGGGATGGGAGGGATCCCTGGAATGGCAAGGGATCCCTGGCATGGGATCCGTAGGATGGAATAGGATGAGATGTGATGGGATTGGATGGGATCCCTGGGATGGGATGGGTCCCCTGGGATGGGAAGGGATGGGATCCCTGGGATGGGATGAGATCCCTGGGATGGGATGGGATGGGATGGGATGGGATGGGATGGGATGGGATGGGATCCCTGTGATGGGGTCCCTGGGATGGGATGGGATTCCTGGGATGGGTTCCCTGGGATGGGATGGGATCCCTGGGATTGGATCCCTGGGATGGGATCGCTGGGATGGGATGGGAGGGATCCCTGGAATGGCAAGGGATCCCTGGTATGGGATCCGTGGGATGGAATAGGATGAGATGTGATGGGATTGGATGGGGTCCCTGGGATGGGATGGGTCCCCTGGGATGGGATGGGATGGGATCCCTGGGATGTGATGGGATCGCTGGGATGGGATCCCTGGGATGGGATGGGATCCCTAGGATGGGATGGAATCCCTGGGATGGGATGGGAGCCCTGGGATGGGATCCCTTGCATTGGATGGGATGGAATGGGATGTGATGGGATCCCTGGGTTGGGATGGGATCCCTGAGATGAGATGGGATCCCTGGGATGGGATCCCTGGGATGGGATCGATGGGATGGGATGGGATGGGATGGGATCCCTGGAATGGGATCCCTGGAATGGGATGGGATCCCTGGGATGGGATCCCTTGCATTGGATGGGATGGGATGGGATGTCATGGGATCCCTGGGATGGGATGGGATCCCTGAGATGGGATGGGATCCCTGGGATGGGATCCCTGGGATGGGATCGATGGGATGGGAAGGGATGGGATCCCTGGGATGGGATCCCTGGGATGTGATGGGATTGCTGGGATGGGGTCCCTGGCATGGGATGGGATCCCTGGGATGGTGATCCCTGGGAAGGGATGGGATCCCTGGGATGGGATCCCTGGAATGTGATCCCTCGTATGGGATGGGATCCCTGGGATGGGATGGAATCCCTGGGATGGGATCCCTGGGATAGGATGGGATCCCTGGGTTGGGATCGAATCTCAGGGATGGGATTACTGGGATGGGATGGAATCTCTGGGATGGGATCCCTGGGATGGGATGGGATGGGATGGGATGGGATGGGATGGGATGGGATGGGACGGGATGGGATGGAATGGGATGGGATCCCTGGGATGGGATGGGATCCCTGGGATGTTATCCCTGGGATGGGATGGGATCCCTGGGATGGGATGGGATCCCAGGGATGGGATGGGATCCCTGGGTTGGGATGGGTACCATGGGATGGGATCCCTGGGATGTTATGGGATCCGTGGGATGTGATGGGATGGGATTCCTGGGATGGGATGGGATCCCTGGGATGGGATGGGATGGGATGGGATTGGATGGGATGGGATGGGGTGGGATGGGATTGGCTACAATGGGTTGGAATGGGATGGGATCGATGGGATGGGATGGGATGGGATGGGATGGGATGGAATGGGATCCCTGGGATGGTACGGAATGGGATACCTGGGATGCGATGGGATACCTGCTATGGGATCCCTAGGATGGGATGGGATGGGGTGGAATGGGATGGGACGGGATGGGATGGGATGGGGTAGGATGGGATGGGATGGGATGGGATGGGATGGGTTGGGATTGGATGGGATGGGATCGGATCTGATGGGATCCCTGGGATGGGATGGGATGGGATCACTGGGATGGGATATCTGGGATGGGATGTGATGGGACGGGATGGGGTGGGATGGGATGGGGTGGGAAGGGATGGGATGGGCTACAATGGGATGGGATGGGATGGGATGGGATGGGATGGGATGGGATGGGATGGGATGGGATGGGATCCCTGGGATGAGATGGGATGGGATGGGATGGGATGGGATGGGATGGGATGGGATGCCATGGCATGGCATGGGATCCGCGGGATGAGATGGGATGAGATGGGATACGTGGGATGGGATGGGATGAGATGGGATGGGATGGGATGGGATGGGATGGGATCCCTGGGATGGGATGGGATGGGATGCCATGGCATGGCATGGGATCCGCGGGATGAGATGGGATACGTGGGATGGGATGGGATGGGATGGGATGGGATGGGATGGGATGGGATGGGATGGGATGGGATGGGTTGGGATGGGATGGGATGGGGTGGGATGGGATGGGCTACATTGGGACGGGATGGGATGGGATGGGGTAGGATGGGATGGGATGGGTTGGGATGGGATGGGATCCCTGGCATGGGATGGGATCCCTGGGATGGGATCTCTGGGATCCGATGGTATCCATGGGATGGGATGGGTTGGGATGGGATGGAATCCCAGGGATGGGGACCCGGGGATGGGATGGGATCCCTGGGATGGGATCCCTGGGATGGTATGGGATGGGATGGGTTG